>NC_056731.1:1791287180-1791587180 GCF_019279795.1 Protopterus annectens
AAGCAAAAATTCTATTTTGTTTTCATTTTCTAGCAATCTTCCATCAAAGTCTGTTAATGATTCCTCAATACTAATAATTTTAATTTTTTGCTGTTTTAGATCCTCATGAAGCACGTCCAGCTGCTTGGTAGCTTTTTCTTTAAAGTTGTCTCTTTTACAGTCAATAATATCAATCTTATTTGTGAGGTTGTGAATAGTTATTATTAAAGTCTGTAGTTAATTTTTTATACTGGAATCCTGGTTGTTTGCTTTAGTATAACTCATGTTGAAAATCTCCCGGAAGTGAAGTATTTGTTCAGATGAAGGTTTTGACTGGAAATTATAACCAATTTCGATTTAAAAGTAGATATTCCTGAAGAGAATGTTGAATACTATAAAATTCTGCAAACATAAATCCACTTTTTCTTGATATGAAACAAATTTCCAGTGAAGATATATTTTTCTTAGTGGAGCTTGTGAAATCTGCTGCTACACCATGACCATGCTAGCCACGCCCCCTCTAGTGAACATCTTTGATTGCCAACAGTGGTAAAAAACAGCCACGATAATGTATTTGACTTGCTGCTACAGTTAAGCCCACACTGATTAAAGTAACAGTACACGGAACAAAACAAAATTTAAAAAACATATCTATTCTGCCCTGGGCAATGTCTACTAGTACCACTACTCTCAGTTCTTTCTGGATTCCTGTCAAAAATTATATAAAAGATCAATATGGAAAAGAAAAACATCCCTGAAGATCCATGCATCTGCAGTTTCTAATCATAACAAGAGATTTATGTTTAAGCATTGAAATCAGTTGCTAAGGACAACATTTAGAAGACAGGATCTGCACTTTGTTCCTGCCAAAAAGAAGTAGATCACCCTGTGTGTTTCAGAACCTGTGTCATAAGGCCTTTCTCTTCATGACTTTGAGTAGATTGGATGTCATGCTGATTGAAGTATAATAATTTGAATCCTGTGTTATCTGTAATTTCTTTATGACAGCCAAGGATCCATTACAGAAGTGAGAACCTGTAGTGACTGAAATTAAAATGCTTGATACAAAACTGATGTTGCTCTTCACAATACCAAACAGTGAAAATCTATGTTACACATAAGAAGAGACTATCCCAGGGATTCAGTAAACTCTGTGTAAGATCCGCATGAGGCCTACCCAGAGTTTACAAGTTAGCACTATGAACAGCAGCACTAATCACATGGTCATGGCACTGATCGTGCTTATATGAATACAAGCATGATTTCATGGCCAGCAGCAGTTTCACTGGCCAGGAAATTGTGCAGAGCAGCACAAGCGCAGAAAGAGGGTGCATTTGAGTTTGCTTATGAGGAAATTTGCTTGTCAAGATTGCGCGAACATCCACAGGTACAAATACTACAATACCATCAGTACTACCACAGTATAGAAATGTGTACTCAGTGCACTGTACAATAAAAACATTATTTCAATAATGAAATAATGGAGGGGGGGGGGTTAAACTGGAAGGGCAAATACAAGGAAACATACACTGGGCAGGGAAAGTGTGCTGATGAAAATGGGCACAGACATGTATGATAAGAATGAATAGAGAGGACCAGGGCACGGTAAATATGTCAATCTCCCCAAAATAGGATATGCCATTGTATGTACACTTCCAGCACAAGTCAGTAGCATAACATTAAGCACATATGTAGATAGCACAGTAAGTACTACTGTTTACACCTCTTGATCAAGTATATTATGATATAAACACACATTAAAGTACACATGAGATGGTCACACAAGGTTACATGTCAATGGAGGTGAAATTTTTGTGATATATACAGAAAACTGTCACTTGTTTTCCCACCTTTCTAAGCTAGTATAGTCCAATGTTCAGGTTAGTGCTGAATTCAGGGCTGTGTTACAAGTTTCTTTGTTTGCCCATACCTTACTTGGATAGAAGGAAGTTTCTTTGTTCACCTGTGAGAGAGGGGAGCTTTGGGTAGCCTATCTGTCCCTGCAGGAGTGGTTTTTGCCCAGAAATTAGTAGTTTATTGGCCATTTTGGGCTAATTTCTATCTCTTTCATTTCTCTGCTATAAAACCCGCATTTGCATGGTTTTGAGTGCCGGGCAGCACCAGTTAGCTAGGGTATAAGTATTTCTGGCTCCACAAAGTCTACTCTTAAATTTTTCACTTGGAACTTGACAAACTTTCAACTTAAGCACTTAAACCATTCACTTCTCAACCCGGCACTTACTCAAAACTCATAGCAAGCACTAATAAACCTTAGCACTAGACCCCCCTATACTGTGGAGAAGGACAAGGCTCTCTATTCGTCCTTAACAGCCAATCAGTAAAACAATTCACTGTACCTATCCAGACATGTCCAAAGGGCAGTTTCAGGTGTACTCTCCAGTCCAACTGGTGAATCTGGGCATTTTGAGGCAATGTTACAACTGCCTCATGTACACAGACAATCCTCTCCTCCTACCACCAAACACTAATACATGCGAGAGATGCAATTATACAGCCAAACTGAAGACTAAGCGCTCTCACCCCAAGACTGGATCAGACAGTCAAGAGGAGAAGGGAACTACTTGCATCACACCACCAGTCTTACACAGACCTATGAAACCAGCACCAGCAGAAAACACACATAAATACATGTAAACATACTTGGAGGCTCTAAATAAAAATCTGCAAAAGCAACAGAGACCTCCAAAGCAGATAGCCAAGCTATCTAAACCCCCCCAACACAAACCATGAAACACATACTTCACAAAACCAATCTGCCACGCAAACACAGCCCTTAAGGCAAAATAACATACCCAACACACTAGTAATAGGTGACTCTATAGTCAGGCGCTCTGACGTCCCACTCACTAGGCTGAACAAGGAGACAGTTACTGTTAGCTGCCTGTCGGGTGCCAGGATCCGCCACATAACACAAGCACTCAGGTCACTCCAGAACAAGTACAAATATGAGTCTGTCATTGTCCAGGTTGGTGTGAATGACCTGAGCCATACCTTCCTGGACTACATGAAAAGAGACATTGAAGAGCTCTCTGATCACGTAGCCCAGGTCGGTATGACCCTGACCTTGAGTAGTATCCTGCCCTCACCAAGAATGATACCATGGTATAAAGAAAACATTATCAATTTCAACAATTGGCTGAGCTTCTGGTGTCATTCAAAGGGGATCCAGTGACAGTCAGCCTGGGATGACATGCTTGACAAGCCACGCTGCTTCGCTAGAGATGGCTTGCACCTGTCACCCTTAGGCTTTCGAATACTGGCCAAGGATCTTGCCACCCCCATAGTGCCTTTTTTATGCAAGGCTCAAAAGATAAACCCATAGCCGTAAATAGCACAAGTAACAAAAAACTGAGGGTAATGCTACTCAATGCCAGAAGTCTAAACCTCAAAATGCATGCACTCAAGGCACTCCTCAGTATGGAGAAAATCGATATATGTGCAGTAACAGAAACCTGGTTTAAGGCTCCAGAGAGCACCCCAGCACTACCAGGCTACAACTCCTACCATACATTTTGGCCACAAAACCCGGACCGAAATACAAAAGGTGGGGGCATATCCATATTCATCAAGGATACACACACCTCCAGGTTAGTGGTACAGCACGATACTTGAGAGATCATCCACATGCAACTAACAATGGGCAAAACTGCAATTCAAATTGTAACTTGCTAAAGATCACCCACCATGTCCCAGAACCCCCATTCCACATTTCTGGAAACACTGGGTAACATAAAGGTCCTAACAAACACCCTGATATTGGATGATTTCAATTACCCGAACATTAACTGGGAGAGCTACTCAAGTACTAACTCCCTTGCACATCATTTCCTAGAATTTATAAACTCAAATGACCTGGATCAAACTGGTCAACACCCCCACCAGAGGTGACAACATATTGGACCTGGTCATCACCAACATGGGCGACTGGTGTTCCACACCGAAGGTCAACCCCTTGCTGGTTAGATCTGATCAGAAATTAATCACTCTGGATATCCACATTCCGCCCCCACCCCCGGTCAAAGAAACCACCATGAAAAACTTTTCAAAAGCAAACAGACCGAGGTGGAAAGTTTCAAAGCCCCCATGCTAAAAGATAAAACTGCCCACACTGCAAAATCCTTTACTAATGCACTCTATGGGCACCTACAAGAATGCATGGATCTTGCTATCCCAAGCAAAACCAATACTCACTCCTCCAAGAAAAGGAAACCAGTCTGGTGGACCCCTGCCATAAACAAGCTATACAATAGAAGGAGGAAACTAGTACAGAAAAAAGTAAAATCCCAAGAAGGTAAGACATCCCTGATCAGTATCAGCAAGAAACTATGATTCCTCATAAAATCATCCAAGGCTAGCTTCAAAAGAAATATTGCCAAGGCCTCCAAAGATAACCACAAGGCATTCTTTAGCTATGTCAAGAATCTAAGTGGAAATTCTCAGATCTGCTCATTGTTAGTGCAGAATGGCACAAAATACACTGAACCAACCGATATCACCAACATCCTGGCAGACAGGTGCAGTGCAAACTTCACCCCCCTCTCACCCCAAAAGGGCCCATAACAATACCAGAAGAATGTAGTGCTCCTGAAATCACAGGCACTCAGGTTAAAACAGCCCTCTCTAAAGCCAAAAACACAGCATCAATGGGACTGGACAGTGTCCCAGGCTGCATCCTACATGAGCTCAAAGATGAACTAACCCCTCACCTAAACACACTGTTCAAACTCAGCCTCTCCACAGGCTATGTGCCCATGGAGTGGTGTACAGCAACGGTTATTCTGCTGCACAAAGGTGGAGCCACAACAGACCCTGGGAACTATCACCCTATAAGCCTGACTAGCTTGGTCTGCAAGGCTATAGAGCGCATCATCATGGATCTCATTAACAGAGACATTGAGAACCTCCAAACACTGGACCCTACCCAGTTCAGCTTTGTTAAGGGCAGATCATGCCTCCTGAACCTGGTGGACTTCTTTGAGACAGTTGCCAAGGCTATAGACGAGGGAAAGGTGGTCCACACAGCCTACTTGGACCTCACAAAGGAATTCAACACCATTCCCCATTCTGGTATTATATACAAGCTCTCCAGCCTGAACATAAACCCCTGCATCACAAGATGGGTTGCCAACTGGCTCACAGACAGAACCCACATGGTAAGAGTTGTAGTGCTAGGTCTCACTCTAAACCGCTTACAAGTGGCGTTCCCCAGGGCTCAGTCCTAGGATCCCTCCTGTTTGGCATATACTTCTCAGAGGTACAGGCAAGCACAGGAGGTCTATGGCTGACCAAGTTCACAGACGACTGCAAACTAGGGGCTATAATTGACTCTCCGGCTGACACAGGCATCCTCCAAAAGGGTCTCACTGTGACAGATACCTGGTGTCAAAACCATGGCCTCAAGCTAAATGCCAAAATGTGCATAATCATCCCCTTTGGAAAAAACAAAGTACCCACAAACTACCACATAGGTGGTAGCCCCCTAAATATGGAAGACATAATAAGGGATCTGGAGACCCAAGTAAATAGCAATCTCTCCTTTGATAATCACATTGCCAAAGTGGTTAGAAATTCCTTCTATGTGGCCCACCTAATCACAAAAGGGTTTGCATCCAGATCAAAAGAGGTCATCGTGCCCCTCTACACATCAATCATCAGACCCATCATAGAGTACAACGCCCCATTTGGGATGTACCTTACAAGACACTTGCAACAGCTGGAAAGACCACAGAAGTACCTCACCAAGAGGATCACTGGCCTCAAACAGATGCCCTATGCAGCAAGACTGAAGAAACTCCAGCTGTACTCAGTTGCATACCGCCTACTCAGAGGTGATCTATGCCTGACATACAAGGCCATGTCCAACCCAGAATTGATGGACATGCTCTACCTAAAGAAAACCATATCACCTCGAGCCACATGCTCTAGGGATCTAAACCTCACCACAACAATAAATTGGACATGCTGGAGGGATAGATTCCTGTCCCAGAGACTTCCCATGCTCTGGAACAAGATTCCAATCTACACTAGGTAGAGCTCCTTGCTAACACTCTTCAAGAGAAACCTTGACAAGTGGATGGGAAAGAGAAAGTTTACCCCAGGGATCACTTCAATGGCTCTGCTGGACAGAGGCACAGGGAACTAATCTAAGGGGGGCGGTGAAAGCCAACACACTTCCGGCTAGGCTTATAAATGCCTTCAGGCAGATTGCCTAGTTCCTACCTATGAATCTATGAACCTATATACACTTCACTGACATGGTAAATGGAGATAACATTTAGCAAGGATGGTCTATAAATTAGGAGTATGTGTATACTTTGTAGATCTGAAAAATGACTTGCTTAAATTAACAGACTCCTGGCCAAATGTACACAGAAACAAGCACAATCATGGAAACTTTTACAATATTATAACCATTAATCTGAAGCACTGATAAAATGCGTGAATGCAACTTACTATACATGAGCTTCAGGAACAAAGGTGTACAACTGTAATGATTGTTAGAATCTATAAGTGGAGTTTACTGCCCCTTCCTCAAAAATGACCAATTTTTGGATGGTTTAAAAGGGACAGTGTTAAAAGTACAGTTTGAATCAGGGACAACCATGGTCAGTTGATAAGGTTTTCATGACACATAAGCAACAATAACCACCTTCAAGAATCAGTCCCATGCCATCAGTGTTGTCACTTAGCTGTGTATTTACTGGGTACAACACAGAAAGGCATATCACACAGGCATCTAGTAGAACACCTTGAAGAGAAGTGTGCACTATGAAATCCTAATGGGAATACATTCCAAAGCATAGTTCTGTATGACTTACCAGATGTGTGGGAGCTCACTGCACCAAATGTGATACACTTGACTAAAGCATCCCTGACTGATGTAGGTATCAGCTGTATGGATAATATACAAACACCAAACTATTATGAGTGGATTCCCTACATAGAGGTGGGTATTGCATGCACCTGACGCATGCAGTACCAATGGATATTGTACCTGTAATTGATGTGTAAATTAAGAAGTGGTCCATTAGAATGAATGGTACAGCAGTATGTGAGAATGATGGCAATGCATCAACTATGCCCATGTGCACAGAATGTTTAGCAGTGCAAAGTCAATTGTCAATGATACAGAAAGCTGTCACTGTAATATTGTAAATCAGACTTCAAGCCTAAAAACATTACCCGTTAATTACTAAAATAATCGCTTTTATTCACGAACAACAGCAAAGATTTTGGGCATAGCCCTTCCTCAATGCAATTTAAAAAACTCATTAGGTACAAGTCATTTAAATAAATTCAATTAAAATACATGTGACACAACCCTACCAATCACAACTGAAACCTCTCAATAATTAATAAGACAATATGAAACCATTCATAAAAACAGACGCAGCTAACATTGAGTATGACAGTGATTCAGGTCGTAGCATGCTATAGGTCCCCAACCATGTCTGAAGACTCGCACACCATGTTCCTAAGCACCCTGGAGAATATTAGGGTCCAATCTAACACTCTCTTACTAGGCAACTTCAACTACCCCTCCATTAACTGGGTAAACTACTCATGTACCAATACACTTGCCAAAGGTTTCCTGGAGTTCATTAATTCCAATGCCCTGGACCAGTTCGTTCTTACCCCCACTAGAGGTAGCAACATCCTTGACCTGGTCATTACTAACATGGGTGACCATTGCTCTTCACCAATAGACAGCACCTCCCTGGTTAGATCCAGCAACAAACTAATCACCTTGGAAATCCATATCCCTCCTACCCCCCCAGCAAAGGTAACCACCATGAAAAACTTTTCCAACGCTAACTTCGGGATCCTAAAAACAGAGGTGGCTAACTTCATGGCTCCCATGCAAATCGAGAAAAGTTGTTTGACTGCAGAATCATATACCAGCGCACTGTACTAACACGTACACAAATGCATGGATCTCACCATACCCAATAGAACCAAGACATTCTCCTCCAAAAAAAGGAAGCCAATCTGGTGGTCCCCTGCCATAAATAAACTCTACAACAGAAGAAGGAAACCAATGCAGAATAAGGTGAAGTCCCAAGACTGGAAAAACTCCCTTATCTGCCTCAACAAAAAGTTGAGATCCCTCATCAAATCCTCTAAAGCTAGGTATGAAAACAGAATTGCATCAGGCAGTAAAGACAACCACAAGGCCTTCTATAGTTATGTAAAGAATCTCCACGGCAATACCCAGATTTGCTCTGAGCTACTGCACAATGGTACCTCCTATACCGAGCCAACAGATATTGGAAGTATACTGGTCGACAGATTCAGTGCCAACTTTACCCCCCTCACCCCCCCAAAGGACCAATCACAATAGCAGTAGATTGCCAAGCACCCAGTATTACTGCTGCACAGGTTAAAACAGCATTGTCCAAGGCCAAGAATATAGCTTCTATCGGACCTGACAATATCCCTGGTTGTGTTCTACATAAACTGCAGAGTGAACTGGCACCTCTCCTGTGTGCCCTGTTCAATCACAGCCCCACATCAGGCTTTGTCCCTGCTGAATGGTACACTCCTACAGTCATCCCTCTCCACAAAGGAGGAATGACTACAGACCCTATTGCCCCATTAGCCTGACGAGTCTGATATGCAAATCTATGGAACCCATCATCATGGACCCAATAAACAAGGATATAGGGGAATCTCCAAACTCTGGATCCCACACAGTTTGGTTTTGTGAAGGGTAGATCATGCCTGCTCAACTTGGTTGACTTCTTTGAGTCAGTAACCAGAGCTGTGGATGACGGCAAGGTGGTTCATACAGCCTACCTTGATCTGGCCAAGGCTTTTGATACCATTCCCCACTCAGGAATCATAGCTCACTAAGCTTGGCATCAACCCCTATATCACTAGATGGGTTGCAAACTGGCTTACAGATAGTGCAAAAGTAGCTGACAACAAGTCAGACTGCAGATTAGTCACGAGTGGAGTCCCACAGGGTTTGGTCCTGAGTCCTCCCCTGTTTGGTATCTACTTCTCTAAAGTTCAGGCCAACACAAAGGGACTCTGGCTGACAAAGTTCACAGATAATTGCAAGTTGGTAGATATTATTAACTCCCCAAGTGATGTTGACATCCTACAGAATGGCCTCACTGTGACCAACGACTGGTGTCAAAACCATGGCCTTAAGCTTAATGCCAAAAAATGTGTCATCATCCCCTTTGGGAAAAACCCGGTTCCCATGAATTACCACACTGATGGCAGTCCACTGAACACAGAAGATGTTATAAGAGATCTGGGAACACAGGTTGACAGCAACCTCTCTTTTGATCACCACATTGCCACTGTGGTCAGAAAGTCCTTCTATGTGGCACATCTCATTACCAAGGGCTTTGCTTCCAGGAAGACAGAGGTCATTGTCTCCCTCTACTCTTCCCTCATTAAGCCAATCATTGAGTACAATGCTCCATTTAGCATGTACCTCACTAGACACATGCAACAACTGGAGTGGCACCAAAAGTAACTCACAAAGAGGATCCCAGGCCTTAAACACTTGCCCTATATGGACAGACTCAAAAAACTCCAACTATTCTTTGTCTCATATCGCCTACTTAGAGGCAATCTCTGCTTGACTTACAAAGCCATGTCTGACCCAGCTCTGTTGGAAATGCTACATCTAAAGAAATCCCAATCCCACCACACCACACACTCCAGAGACCTCAACCTCATTACCACAATTAACAGAACATGCTGGAGGGACAGGTTCATAACCCAGAGACTGCCCATGCTATGGAATAAACTTCCCATTTATGTCAAGCAGAGCACTTCACTGAATCTCTTCAAGAGAAATTTTGATGAGTGGAAGGGAAACAGAAAATTCACCTCGGGGATAACACCAGTGGCTTTACTCAACAGAGGCACTGGGAACTAAGGTCGGTTGGCACTAGTTGGTTGGGAGAGTAGCCTAATGGTTAAGGTGTTTGCCTTACAAACACAAGATGCAGGGTTTGAGTCTCACAAGGGATAATTGGCTAGGCTTAAAGTGGCTCGCAAGGGCAGTTAGCTTAGTACTAATCTATGAACCTAAACATCATTCAGTAAAATGGAGGCTGAATATATCACACTATGCCAGGGTAATCCTATGGCTAGGCTTGTAAAGGCCCCAGAGCCATTAGCCTAGTACACACCTATAAACAATGTTATATAAAATTCATATGAAATGACACTTGAACTAATATATAAACAATAAGACATTAATTATATATATCACATTTGCTTCTCAACTAAAATAGGTTTTAAACTCATGGATGTATTCACCCCTGGATGCTTGTCAGCTTCTAATCTTAGAATCTGTTTGTACTCCCTAAAATCTAGAGTGTTATTTAAATTCCTCCCTATAATGTTCTTAAAAACCATAGCAATAACTGTAAATTTAAAATCATGATTGTCACCATGTTCAAATATGTGAAAAGCTAAGGCATTTGTCTGAATATTCTTCCATATTTATGAACAGTGTTCAATTATTCAGTTCCTTAGCCTTCTACTACACTTCCCTACTTAGAAGGCAGAACACTTTATACACGTAATAAGATAGATAATATTAGTAGTGCTACATGTTGCATAGCAATGAAAGGTATATTTTTTGTGTGCTAGGATGAATAAACTTATTCTCACCAACAAATACATGCTTACAACTGCAGTTTTAGCACGAAAAGTGCATTGCTTTGTAGTTAGTTGCCTATTATTACTACCAAAGCCCTGTTTCATCTCTGTATAACACAGTTTTTGCTTCAAATTCTTGCAATTTGTATATGCAAAACTTGGTTTGCTGTCAATAATTTGATTAAGTTGAGGCATAGCTCTCAAAATATGCCATTTCTTTGCTATAATATTCCCCACGTCAGGAGTCCTGACATTATATGTAGTAATGTATCTAAATTTATTTTTTGTGCTAAACATCTGTCTGTCCTTTCATCAGATGTCCAATTGCTAAAATATGGGTGAGCAGTATGCTGTCTTTCCTGAAGCACTCTATCTCTAATTTCATTTAATCTAGACTGTTCATAACTTCTTTGAACGAACTGTCTAGAATTGTCTCAGAAACTTGTTTACTACATTCATCATGGTCAGTGTTAAGCCTACTCACTCTAAGAAGTTGGCTATTAACAATCCCCCCAAAACATGGGGTGCATGCATATTGCTTCAATGGGTGTAGCAATTAACATGGATGTTTTTTCTATAAACACTCATATTAATCTTTCCTTCTCTGTTCAATATCCTTATGTCCAAAAATTCAATTCCATTCTGTGATGATTTTAATTTAAATTGCAAGAATTCAGTAGATTCATTTAAATATTCAACAAAGTTAGCTAACTCACTTTCACTACCCTTCCATATTAAAAATACATCATCCACAAAATGGGCATAAAGAAGTAGCTTAGGATAGTGTTCAGCTTGACTATCATAAATTACTTTCTTACTTGACTGTAATATTGTACACCTACCAAACAATTCATAAACAATACCCACTATAAACACATCAAAACTGAAGACATCTCACTTGGTCAGTCTCCCCCTGACATTGCCAGTCAAAATGTTATACTGCCATGAAATCCTGAAAACATCCATTTGTTCTTGTGCGAACTATCAAGTGGTAACACTAATGTGATGCAGTCGTACATCTGTGATGCGGTACAGTCACACTATAGCTGTACATAGGCTACAATTGCACTTCATAGGTTCATATGCTCATAGGAGAATACTAGTCTAGTAGCCCATGAGCTAACAGAAGCCTAGCCAGATTTAATGTGAGTTTAACAATTTTCAATAGCTAGGTGAATGAGGACAGAGGTATGAACCTATGCTATGGTATGTAACAACAACTGCCTCTGGTCCATGAAGGTCATGGGCACCACCCCAGAAGAAAATTTATGATTACCCATCCATTAATCTAGGTTGCCTTTGAAGAAGGTCAGGGAAGGGCATTGCTTTACATGAATGGGCAGCTTGTTCCAGAGAAGGTGTAGTCTCTGACAGATGTGTCTATCTCTCCAACAAGATTTATTTATGTCACAGGCTAGGTTAATCCTTGGAATGAGTGACCCTTCTGCAGTTTGATTTACAAGTGTGTAACATTTCCATCCATGACTGGGCAATGCCCTGTAGGCCAGGCACAGATTGCCCCTTTGTAGTCTGTAAGAAACAGAATACAGTGATAGAACTTTTAGTCTTTCCATGTAGGACTTGTTTTTTTATAACCTATATCTTCCTGGTGAGAAAACTCTGGGTTCACTCCAGCTGTTGCAGTTGTCTGGTGAGGTACATGCCCAAGGATGCATTGTATTAATTTACTTGTGTAATGAGGGCCGAGTACAATGGAATTATACTGCCCTTTGATCTGGATGCCATGCCCTTATTTATGAGTTGTGCCGCATAGAAGGACTTTCTCACCACTGTGGACACAGGGTGGTTGGAATTTAGTTTAGACTAGTATTAACCTGAGTACTCAGATCACGTGCCACAGGGTCTTCTCTTGGAGGGGCTGTGTATAATGTAATTAGGTGGGTTATCTGCTTTCCAAAGAATAATTATGATTTTTTTTTTATTTTGCATTTAGTTTCTCTCCATGGCTCTGGTAACAATCATTTGTGTGCATTAATCCTTTCTGCAGTATGTTAGCATTGTTCATGGATTCGGTGATCGTCCCCAATTTACAGTCATCTGCAAACTTGATATGACCCAGTAACTGGCTTCTTGCTATAAGTGAATTCACCCACTTTGACAGGATATGTCATGTTGGTGAGCCATTTGGCTATCTACCTGGTAACGTTAAGGTTTATGCCAAGCTGAGACAGTTTCTCTATAATCCCTGCAAGGGGAAATGTGTCAAATGCCTTGGCCAGTTCAAGTTAGGTGGGATGCACAGGCTTTCCCTCACCCATTGCCTTGGTGACTTTCTCAAAGAAGTCAACCAGATTTGATAGACATGATCTACCCTTAACAAATTTGAATGGGTTGGTTCCAGAAATGGGAGATTAGCAATGTCCTTGTTAAAAAGGTCCATGATGATTACTTCCATGGCCTTACTGATGAGGTTATTCAGGTTTATGCAGCTATAATTCCCTATGTATGTTGATGGTCCCCTTTTGTGCAGAGGGATGTGTGTTGCTGTCCACCATTCTGCAAGAACATAGCCTGTCTGAAACTGTGGTTAAATAGAGATCCAAGTGGATCTGTTAGGTCAGGTTTGAAGTTATTTCAAAGGGCACCCCTGAATATTGTCATTGCCCATTGCTGCCATGTTTTTAGCCATAGAGAGGGCAGATATATCCTGCTGTCTTGAGATAATAGGCTAAGGAATGGTGGCCGGTATACTTTGGGTGATGACCGATGAGGACAGGGGATTGAAATTTGATCCAAATCTGTCAGCTAGCAGGCTGTCTATTTCCTCTGGTTGAGTATAGGTGGTGCCATCCACAGCTAGCTCTATGCATAGCTGGGTATTCCGCTTAACATTTCAGATGTAGTTTCAAAATGCTTTTTGACATCACCTCCAAATGCAACACTGGGTATGAATCACATGCAACACAGTGAAACTGTTAAGACAGTCGTACAGCTCAACTTATTTCATGTCATTACATCAGTTGTGCATCATATGCCTATATGTCTATCAGTAGAAAAGTACGAGTAAGGGCCCTGACACCATATTTGGACACATTACATCTGAGGGGGGTGTGGTTCATGCAGGACGTTTAATGACACAAATGCTGACAATCCCACGATTCTGCCATGGAAAACCTGAATAATCCTTGTGAATAGCAACACAGTTGTTCATACAATGAATTCTCCAAGGCTGCAAGTGAATCTGAACATATCATATGTTTGTGTATATAACAGCATTACATGTAGATAAACCCAGGTGTATGTACCTGTGTAATTAGTATGATGTAATATTGCTATATGTCAGATAACATTTCCAGATGATAGTTATACAGATGCACACCTGTGCCATGCTGCATCTGTCACTGCGATGGTTGAATGAGAACTGTGTAGAATGTTGATATACTCCATTACAAGAACACATTCCTTAGTAAGGCAACAATATACATAGCATCACCCCATGTCAACTGTCCTCAAGAGGCATATTACGGCAGCTATTATGGAAGGAAAGTGTACCGAAATGGCAGTGGAGGCTATCAATACACTAGGTCACATCACAGATTGGAATACACTGGTGTAGATTTACAATACATCCACACCTCAACAAAGCAATGTGGATAACAACAATACTGATATCTGCAATCTTCAGATGGTCATAAGGCATTACTAGGCTAACGGTCAAGAGCACATAAAATCCTAGCCAGTATTATACCATTTAAACAAAAACTGCTATTTCTATGTGATGGAAGATATTAGATGTATGTGTGTATTTGTTTGATTTTATTACAGACTGCCTCTATCCATATGTGACATGTGCAACCACCCCATGACAGAAGTAGCGATCACACTTTCAGTGGTCTGGAGATGGCTTGCACAGGGTAATGTAGGGGCTCTGCTTCATGATGCTTCTTTGAGATGATGACATCCTCAGTGTTCTGCAGAAAGCATGCTACGTATATAGAGGGAACAGTGGATGTTGAATTCATGGGGCTATGTAAAATGTTGTCCTGAGAGAGACTGGAATAAAAAGAGATTCAAAACATCATACAATTACCATATTATAACACCAACAGCACATGTACAGCAGTTGATTGAGGTCAGATTCAAACACAAAATCTGTGTAAGTATACAAGCTGGATTCCATACAGCATAAGACTAGCACTACCACAGATGTCTGACTTTAAGTATCAGAGTGCACTTTAAGAAGAAAACATTATCAATGTCTGCTGAGAAAAATATGTTTTGGAGGAGTGTTTGATATAGATGTGGACTCACATCTCGATGCAACATTTTTTACACACATAATTGAATGAACACACACTCATATTAACTACTGTGAGATTAGATCCCTTACCTATGTAGTTATACAAGATAAAGAACACATTTTTAATGCTAGTCCAACACAGACAGCTGAGATTAATGCTGTCAGAGTGCTCTTTACAGAGGATGACATCACCACTGTCTGTTGGGAAGATTGTGTGACATAGATGTGGACTCAAATTCTGGTGTAAAATTGCCTCCAGAATGATAGTTGAATGAACAGATACACTGAACTTGACTAGTGTGAGATTAGAACCCCTATCTATCTAGTTACACAACATAGAGAACACTGAACGCAATGTGAGCACCACAATTATGACTTTGACTGTGTCAGAGTACACTTTATAAGGGATGACAGCATCAGTGTATGTTGAAAAGATGTTGGGAGGATTGTGTGATACAGATGTGGACTCACATCCCAGTGTAAAATTGTCTCTACGTTGATAGTTGAATGATCACAAACACAAGTTATTGGCACTGTAATAAAATCCCTACTTATCTAGGTTACATAGGCTTGAGAACACAGTACTTAATGCTAAAGCCACAGCACAAGTTTAACAGTATAAGAGTGCACTTTATAGAGGATGACATCATCAGTGAATGTTGAGAAGATGATGTTGGGAGGGCTGTATGAAATTGCAGTGGAGTTGTGTACCAGTGTAAAAGAGTTTTCTGAATGAAACATGAGTGAGGGCAGCAGGGCCTCGAGTCAAGCTCTTCTGACAATGCTCAAACACTCAGACATACAGACACACACACATTGACTGTTGTGCATATCAATCCCCTAACTAACTAGGTTACACAAGCTGGAGAACACAGCACTTAACACTCACACCAACAGAGACATCTGATGTTATTCCTGTCACAGTGCTCTTTACAGAGGACGACATCGTCATAGTGTTACAGGTAACATATACTGTTATGAGACTTGTGTGTAAAGGTAGGACATGGGCTATAAATGTGTGATTACAGTTTGCAAAAATACATTTAAACACATCCTGGTAATCTATCTGAAAGAAGATGTCATGAATGCATCTTGCAGAACTCAGCCATACATGTACCTGTCTCTCAAGATATTGTTTAGATAACACACTCACAGACAGACATACACACACACACATACACACACACACACTTTGAAAATACCAGTAGTGCAAGGGTGGAGGTATATGTCTTCACATTCAGATGAAGTGATATACTTTGAAAACACCAGTAGTGCAAGGGTGGAGGTATATGTCTTCACATTCATATAAAGTGATATCAGCAATAATAGAATTTACCGACAATATCAATGTGATATGCTTATGGATGTCCAATGTCCAGTGTCAGTATAAACCCATACCAAATGTAACAATGTAGTTATGATCTGTATTTCTGTAGTCTGCTTGACAATGGCCCAGGTACTGATATATCATTTGCAAGAGTATTGCTGCAATGCACAAATGAATATCAGAAAGTATATGTTCAGCTGTTTATGAATGCATTTCCATGAATGGAAAATAACAGCCCAGTAACCAAAGTAAGCCATGCCAAATACTTCTTTACACAGCACATCGCCAAGAAACTGATTTGCGTGGATGATGGTACAGTGTTAGTGCATGCATGATTTGCATTTCATGAATTAAACTTGAACTTGTGAAGCAGTTTGCAAGATATGTTATGGAGAAATTGCTGACAGATGCTGTGATGTTTATGGTTTAGTCTATATTTAAAGTGTTGTTCCCAAAGTTTTATATTAGTAAGTGTTGTTATTGCCTTACCTGTTTGCATGATGTTAAGCACTGAGCAAATGAAGCTCTATGCTTAAGGTAAAAATTATAGGATGGAATTTGGTTAACCTTTCAAGCAAACAGGTTCAGCCATGATGCGCGATCATCAGCATTCTGGACAGTACAGAGAGTGGAAAATACACCTGCTTCCTAGCTTTCTCTGTGGCACAATGTGTAAAAGGAGTGAGCTCCTCATCAGAGCAGGGTTTGCCAGGGTTCAAATCCAGGCTATTTTCCATTTTTACAAATGGTGTCAGGATAGAATTAGCTAAGTAAATGTGATCAGGACTGCAAATGTGACTATCAATGACCGCACTAATGTGTGTGTCTTCCCCAAATTTTATCAGCAATACCTACCTCAATGCAGTTGTACAACTATTAGCTGTTTTGCAGGCCTCACTGCAAATCACGTGTTAATGTTGTGTGTATAGCTTTCTAGAAATTACAAGGAGGGTACATTTTCTTAAATGATTATTATGGCTCAGCAGATATGCTAACTATTTGTACAGGCTGGATATCCTGAAAAATGTGTGTAGTATGCTCCTTCACAATAATGACAGTCTCCACATCACATTAGATGAACATTTCATTCATCATAACCTGAACATAATGCAAAGAGAATCCTACAGAAGATTTTAAACCTTGCGTACTACAGGAGCATGGGCAACATTTTAAATCAGGGTAACATGTTTGTACTATCTATCAACAGAGTTACTTTAGTATACAGAAACCATGAGATGACTTGTACATCCATCAACCTAATAGATAAAGAGGGGTGGAAATGAAGGGATAAATGCAAGAAGAGATTAACATGCACATAACAATAAAACAGCCACTGGTGCTTCTTCAGACCCTAGTGCATTAAAACAAAACCAGCATATTTAAAAAATTCAAAAATAACATAACCATTAGCAAAGTATAATAATAAATATTTAAATAAAATTAACTACCAATTAGTTATTTAAGCAGGTCCCCTGATTTCAAGACTCTGTCATATATTCCAGGCTGTGAAAGCACTTACCCATTGTGTCTATCCAAAGTTTATTAAAGCCTTTTGAGTTTTATGCTTTGTTGATTTATTTGTTCATTTTCATATAGCCTGCTGTGTTTCTGTGGCCATTAAGTTTTCATTTTATTTATTGTATTTTCAGCACAGTTTATTCCACGTGGAGTATTTTACTATGTTTTATACACATAATGTTTGGTTTAATGAGACATTCATGGGCATGTTTTTAGTCTGTTCTCATTATTAAGCTGCCATGCTGAGTAGAATGACATGACTGACATAAGGGTAAAGAAGTGTTAGGAGAGGGACAACATTATGACAAGCAGAACAAGGCGGGATAAATATGTGATCGTTGTGGGGGTGGATTTCACCTTAAATACTCATTTTTGGCTAATATTCAACATATGCCCATGCAAACTCATACCTATGGCAAATGTTAAGATGTGGATGATTAAGCATATCATAAACATATAGCACCACACTAATAAATAATATGAGATGCATCTGATGCTATTGGCAAAAAAAAAAAAAACTTCAGTCAAGTGTTCTGTGCCAACACCCCACATAGAAAGTTACATTTTGTCACATTCAGCAGTCTAAAGAGCTGTCAGAGTAAATTTTTTCAAAGCACTGCCTTTAATCTGCTTTAACTCTGTGTTTCTTTAGTGCAGCATGTTTAAGCAGCACTGCAGCCAATGGCAAAAATTCACCAGGTTTTGACATAGGATGTATGGAGCTATTTACAGCCTCTTGGCATTAGTGCATGATGCCAAACTCTGCTCAAATGTGAATGACAAAATGTAAAGGCTTTTTGTGGGGCATTTCTGGTCATGTGTTTGGTGTGTGACTATTTTTGACCAGACTAAAGGTGTGAAAATGGGGTTGATAGGAAAGTGGTGAAATAGGTGGGGGGCAAGCAGAGGGAAGAATAAATGGGAAGCAATAAAGTAATTTGCAGGAGGGAATTAGGAAAGAGCCATAAATATCCACTTCTTCAACACTATAATGTGAACATGCATAGAAAATGGGATGAATGTGGACTGTCATCACAACACAGATGGGTGACAACAATGCATTAATGTATAGACAATTGGACCAAATCAAGTATGTTGAGAATGCATATATATGAAGTGTAGAGCTATATATGGGACAGTTTATTTTATTTTTTATTTTTTATTATTATTTTTTTTTTTTTTGTGGGACAGGTACACATTTTTTTCTTTTTGCTTTTTTTTTTTTGTTTAATTTCAAGAAGAGAGGAGTGTTGGGGAAGGCACATAAGAATGTGAGGGTGAGGTAGTAGGTGCAGACAAACTGGCCAAACAAGACAGACACAGGGATAGTGTTGGACACAAAAGGTTGGGGGATACCATAACTGGAGAAAGGGAGGGGAATTTGGAGGCACATGGCCATCACATGTTGGAACAGTGAGAATTTATTCCTCACCCTCAGAACTGTCATCACTGTCCCTGTCTCAGTTCTCTGTGAGACTGCTTGACATGGGAGTCTCTTTTCCATTTTAATGACCAATCTCTCCAGGTGATGCTGGCACAAAGGGCAGTTTCTATGACAACAAGCACCATCCATGGCAGATCCTGGAAAGTGACATAATCATGGCCTCCATAAATACTCCCAGAGGGTACCACTGCACCAGCAGATAGGGCAATGCTCCCTGATGTGGATGGGTTGGGTAGTGCAGGGGCTGCAGAGGCAGTACTTCCAGGTTGCATCCCTGAGGTTCTGGGTGTCAGTGCAGCAACCAGTTGAAGGCCTGTCAAGGTGATCCACAGCAGTTGGCCTACCTCCCTTTGCTGAAAGTATTTGGTTTGTTAGGAGAAAAGTGTGACATCAGAACAGTGTGTTTACATTTAAAAAGGGAGAGAGAGAGGTAAGTGGAGGAATGAGACAAAAAAGAAACAAGATGATTACAACTATTATATGTCACATTCATGCTTTATTCTAATAAATATACGTTTATTGTTATATTAGTTATACAGCCTTCCCAACCCCAAAAATGATTGTTACAAGCAATCCTTGGAATATGCAGATATTCTATATATGTTTTTATAGATACTACAGACTAGCTTAACAACATTGCATTAAAGCCACTATTGTTGTAATTAACATTTAAAATATTTGTTGAATGTGAATGTATAGGGTACTTGTGGGTATTGAACCTACCTTATCTGAATACAGTATTATACTTGCCTAATACAATTACCAAGATCTACAGAAGAAAGCATGCATGCTTGCTTTTGCAGTTATGATCTGCTTTCTTAACTTGCTACTGATCTATAAAATATCAATATATTTAATATAATCATGTTTATTTGTGTTGCATGCATACCCCTTGCCTCTCTGAGTCATTCCAATCTCTCAGCATTTGCCTTCCTGTTCACTGAAATTTTCTGTGCAGCTGTAAAATAAAGGAGAGAAAATAGTCATGAAAACATTGTGCATAACAGTCTTGGCTCTCTACAACTTTCCATAACATTTAAAAAAAAAACAGTAATGTCCTACTCAAGCAGCCAGCAAGAAGGAGGCTCAGACACAAAGGATATTTGAGCACTTTTGTTCTCCTTGCTGTACTAAGAACATCTTCAGAATTAAACCTTCAACTTCATGTCCACACTTAAAAGTCAACTCCCTAAATCACATAACTACCTCAGCCAATAGTAACAAAGAAGCAATTCATTGATAAGAATTCTAAAAGCAACAGTGTATCAAAATACGTTTCCATAAAAAGTAACAATAATAAAATGCAACACTTGGCAGTATTAAAGTCTCTCTGTGCTAATAAAAAGCATTTGATATTAATACATTCATTTAATCCTGTTTTTTATGGGCTTGTAATCTAATCTGCCATTGTGCTTCTCAGCACTCAAGCAGTGTGTTAAAATCACCCGAAAATTGCCTAAATTTACTGCATCCAAAAAAAAATCAAGAATTTCCTAAATTCTTAGCAATCTAAAGAGTGTTTAGCCAAAGCATTGTTTAAATCCTTGCTTTTAATGGCTGTAATATGTTCATATATCTTTTTATATAGCTTTCTGATAGTTCTGATAGTTTTGCCAACATAATAGCACAAACATGTGTCACAGATAGCTAAATAAACAACACCTTTATAATTACCATCATATCTTGAGTTTTGTTTGCGGAATGGTCTATGCCAAGGTTGTTTGTATTCTGGAGTTTTGTTTGCAGAATGGCCTACACCGCAGTTGTTTGTGTTCTAACATTTAAAGTTGCTTTATCTGTATACTTACATAACTGTAGGAAGTTAGCAGTTCTAAACTCATCCAGCCACTGGTCGAGTTGTGCCTGTTTGTGTCATTTCATGTCACTGCAATGGTGCCTGCAATGGTCCCCAGTGTGTGGTATGCCATTTGCACTGGAAAAAGCCTTGGCTAGGCTATTCCAAGCCTCAGCCTTATATTGAGGTCTGGTATAGTCCTTCTCCCTATGGCTGTAGCTCTTCACTAGGAATTCAACAAATATTTTTGACTCTTCCACACCCCACCTCTCTGCCCTGAATTTGGCACCATCCTTCCTATCTCCTGCCATTTCTGCAAATGTCTTCTAATGACAGTACAAGTGTTTTCCTGCCAATTCATGATGTCATGTTTTAGGACCAGTGCGCAAACATGCACAACCATGCCAACCATGTTTGCATCATGGTAAGTGAAGAGAAACATTGCCAAACAAAGAGAGAGGGGATTTATGAAACAGCAAGGATAATGCGACAGTTGGCATTGATTTATGGCTTGTGTGCTACTATACCTGGTCACACATTGTTCAATGCTCAACACAGAAATGCTAAAGGACTTGGCAGGGATCAATGGGATGACTTGACACATATTTTGTAGCAACTTACACTGTTAAACATAATTTGTATAATGTGGGATTCAAACCTATGCAAAAAAACAGAAAGCATACATTTCCACATAGGTGATTTTTCACCATTGCCCCAGAAAAAGTGTTTGGCAATCATTGTCATCACACTCTCACACACACACACACACACACACACACACACACACACACACACACACACACACACACACACACACACACATATATATATATATATATATATATATATATATATATATATATATATATATATATATATATATACAGTTTAAAGACTGACTGGTGCTATATTTCCATTAAGACTGCATGTGTGTGACATTTTAAGGTCATGGTTTATGAAATGTGATCTATAATCTGACTAATGTCTGACAATATACTGGAAATGGAAATAATTTCCTAACTTTAGTAATAGATTTGTGTTTTGTGGTACATAGCTCACAAAATATTCTGTTCCACAGTTATACCTGTTTTATGGGAGTGCTTTACATGATTGTCAGTAAACTATTGTGCCCATTACAATTGTGCAACTTCATTTTTTATTACATAATCATTATTGTCATGACAAATTAGTTACCCACTTAATACATATGATACCTAGAAACATATGTCTTGCTCAATCAACCTGCTATACATAACTATCGGTATGTAGTTTTACTTTTATAATCACATTTTTGGGAAAAATTACAGTGGGACACCCTAACTAAAAAGTAGATAGTGCTGAATTAGAACCCAGGTTCACCTGTGTTCTGACAATGAACTCATTGTACTTGCACCTCATGTCACAGGGAAAGCTAGGCATCAGGTGTATTTTTACACTTACTACTGTCCAGAGTGCTGAAGGGCATTTCTCGCTGCTGACCCTGTTTGAGCAAAAGAAGGTAAAGCAAATTAAATCTTACACCTTTTTCCTTAAGTAGTGAACCCAGTTCTCCTAAGTTCATTATTGACAACAAAAGAGGACTTTCTGTCCACTGTCATAAATCCTGACAACTCAGGGGAGCCTGCACACCATGTGCATGATGTCAGTGCTGATATGGCTTGGAGGCCAAGTGTGTCCCTGGGGCATACTCCAGGTAAGCTTACATATGGCAACATTACATTGGTTTGTAGACTAAAATATAATTTGGCTGCTACTGCTTGTGATACATGTTTCCTCTAGCTGTACCTATTGATAAGTCATACAGTTATACAAGAGAGCTGTTCAGTAAACATGGGTGTGAGTGGATGGCTCAGACAAGTTTAAGTTAGGGCTATTTCTTACATGACATTTAGACAATTGTATATTCACTGTCCCTGTGTTAATCCCATTCTGATGATTAACAGTGTTAATCCCATTGTGATGATTAATTCCATCCTTTAATTCCTTCATTTCTTCCAGGTCCATCTGCCCTGAAAAGTGTTGATACACCTGCACATGTTAAGCATTTTTTTTTTGTTTTTGTTCTTACTAAGTGTTATTTAGATATATGTTATCTATATGTGTGAGATGAGTATAATGAGTATCTTTATTGCTGCACCATTTGCAGTTTTACAGTGTTACTTTCTGTTCAGATATTTTGGGTTAATATTTATGGGAGTAGTAATTTCATTCCTGTATTTGTTGCTTATTATCACACGTGATCCTGACAGTGGAAGTGTTTGACTCCTACCATGTGATTTCAGAGTATCAATAGGCTCTGATGATGATGGTGGCCAAATGGAGGCACAGTTGGGGGGGGGGGGCAGAGGCTGAATCCAACAAGTGAGGTTGTGACTCACACATTCCCTGGATTTCTTTCAAACACAGTCAGTATGCCTATACATACCCATTCAACTGAGCCCTCAGATAGTGGACAGGTTGGGGGGGCAGTTGATAAGAGTAGTGGGGTTACTGCACTATCAGTGCTGGTTGACTCCAGCCATAACCAAAGTGTGGGTGAGGTGCCATGAGTAGGGTTGGTAGGGGTGCATGGAGGAGGCCTACTGTCCACCATCCACCTGATGCTGGTGTGTCATTATATCACGCTAAATGTATGTTTAGGGTCATCATAGAGGCACAGAGGCATAGAGGCACAGGCATGTTCCACTAGGGCTTCTGAGGATCCACTTAGGGTTCTAGACATGGCACAAGCTGGCATGTGTGACTGCCTCAACAGTGTGGCTGATTCAGTGGATCAGATGAATGCCACAATAGAATGGGCAGTATCTGTGATGGAACATCTGTAAGGAGGGGGACAGCATCCATGTGACCAAAGGGACGTAACATCACCTGGGCTTAATCACCATGGCCATGCCCAATACCACTTCTGTAGTGGCATTACTGTTCCATCAGTGGTTGAGGTGTCCACACCAAGATGTGGTAGGCCATGGGGTTGTGGATCTGGGTGTAGTCGTGAGAAGAGCTCGACCAGCAGTAATCACTCATGCTCAGGTAGCACCACCACATCTGAGCATGGCCATGGACATGCTAGTGCAACTCCTAGCAGAGCCAGCTCTCACAGTCAGGGGCGATGACAATGAACTAATACCTCTACCATGCACATCTCACACCTGTCAGATATGCCAGGACATAGTGCCAGCACAGAGCTTAGCTGTGTTCATGCAGACACATACAGATTTCACATCAAGTGCCCAAACAGAACATCACACACACCAGCTACATGTGGCATTAATGAAGGTTGTAGTTCATTCTGTCTCAGTGGCCATTTAATATTATTTACATTTCTGCCTGCCTGTGTTTCTTACTGGCACACACTCACTACTTTGGTGTCAGCCTTGGCCTCCTGTCCCCCGATCCCCACTCTGTGTAAATGATGATAACTGTGCCATCACCTTGTTTCTATCTTTTTTGATTCAAGGTTACATATATGCATTGTTTGATGCAGAGGGTGGATAGCTAAATGGATGCTTAGGATATGTATTGGTGATGTTATTTGGAATTTTTTCAGATTTATTACAGCATTTTAGTGTTGTGATTCTTACCTTGAAATCACTGATATGGCAGTCATGCTTATTGCTCCAGTTGTGAGGATGTAGGGAGAAGTAGAGTTTGGACTGAATTTTCTATAGCGGGTATTTTAGATGCATGAGCCAAGTTCGCTGATAAACTTCATAAATATATATTACATAAGTCAGTCATGTCACATATTGATGGCATTGCTGGACAATTTACACGCATTCTACTTAGTTACATTTTCAAGTAACAGTATACAGGTATCTGCCATTCTTTCATGTTCTTACACATTTTTTCTTTTACAGGTTCAACACTTACCTTGATAGTCCTGCAGTTACTAATGTCATCATTCCAGGCTGACTCTGTCTGATGCTAGCAGTACGCAGCTATTTCAAGGGTAACTGAAGGTTGTGAGTGTTACCTGGCATCACTTGTACTGTATGCGTTTGCACAGGATGAAAGTTGTACTCTTTAGGTGGTCAGCATGTGTGTTATCCATTGCCTCTTGCCCAGGGTGATGGCATATTGTGCATGCCTATGTCTACCTACACCCATAGCAACTGGTGGTTCCCCCTCTGACTTCTCATCTACATGTAGCTGTTCTTCCCTTGCCAGTGGTGGTGGTATGTTTGCTCCTAGCCATTGTGTAGGATAGCACAGCCTGTGATAATTTCAGCACAAGTACTGGGATTGTACTGCAGAGCACCCCCTGATGTATCTAGGAACTAAAACCATGATTTCAGCAGCCCAAACATTAGACCTGTCACGCCTGCTGTTACTGTAACTGTCTGGTTATCTGTCTTCTACAACATGTAAGTCTAGTCTAACATCAAAGAATCAAACAGGAGTTTTAAAATATCTGCATTTTAACTCTATTCTTACAAGTTTCAGAGACTTTTGTATGACTAAATCTATATTTGTGGAATATGTTTTTGTATGTCAAAGCTGTAGACTTAGTATTACATCAAAGAATTAGATATTAGACATGAGTTTTAAAATTCTGTGGCTTAAAATGTTTAGATTCAACTTTGTCAGGCTTAGCTACTTAAGGTGAAAAAAAAGGTATGTAGCAAAAGTTTCCACATTAAACTTCATCGACTGCATAGCAGAGATATTAAAAAGAGTTGATAAAAACACATTTTGTATCATAGCAACTGAATACTGCATTAAGACTGAACTTTTCAGCTCATAAATTTTTGAAATATTAAAGAATAGTCAGCATTGATAGAAAAAGAAGCAATCATATTTATGTGACAAAATGTCTATGGTTCCTTCACATGGTTTTACAAGTTTACATTAACAAAAATGGATAGTAGTTATATACTGTGAAAATCAAAACAAAAAAAATACATTAAATAAGCTTGTATACCTGGCCTGAGAATCAGAAGAGGTTACTGCGAGCTGTAAGCCCTACCAGAAACAGGTGGCCAACCCTCATAGTGACCTTTCCAATTCAGAGATGAACCTACTGCAGTGATTTTCCACATCACAGACCATATTTACATAATTTTAGTTGAAAGCATGTTACATCAACAGCTGCTATAATAAATCACAGGAAGTAAAACAGTATGTAAACCCCCCCAATAGTCTAGCAAACTACTGAAATAAGAATATATTTTTCTTCCCAAAGTTATATTTGTGAGCCACATAATAAGAAAGCAGCCATTCTGAGTGTGACATAATTGTTTATAGGTAAGTAATAACCATCTTTGTTTCTTCTATGTCATATAACAAATAGGTCTGATATGTAATGTTTATCAGGAGGAATTACTATGCAGCCATAACATAATAGTTACTTGCAAACAGATGCTTCCTAAATGTGTCCATGGTCTGGGGCTCCTTACCTGGAGGACAGACAGCTGAACTCTGTGTAATGGAAGCACTGCATAAGGCTGCCACTGAAATAATTAGTTTAATTTATTTCCATTTGTTAAATCCCTCCCTGCTAGACAGGGGTCCAGGGAAGTAAACAGTGTGGGAAGAAATAGCCAGGGAATTGTTACGGCTAGGCTTGTATAGGCTCTAGGGCCGATAGCCTAGTAACAACCTATGAACTGTGTGTTGTTTAGTTAACACATAATTAATGTAAAGTAGAATATTAAAATCCTTGGAGGTAACAGTCTCAAAACAGTGTCCAGCTAATGGTTACAATACACATAAAAACATTTTTTCTGGGGAATAACCCATTTTACCATCAAAGTGGAGCAACACCCCTATACCCAGTCCCTAAATATGGCTACTCCAGGAACTCACAAATATTTCTTCAAAACATTGCGTTACTAGAGTGTTAACAATGTTGAAATCATAATATAGGCTGTAGAAAGTATTTCTCTTCCAATGAGATTCTGGAGGTAAAAAAGAGATGGTGACAATTTAATAATTGGAATTCTGGCATATTTAATAGTATGGAAACAGGAAAATAAAATCATTTTTCTGTTTTGGCTAAGTAGCACGGATGCTTGACTTTTGACAGCAGTTACAAAAATAGCATAGCATTTCCATTCAAGCAGATTTACTGCTTTGAGTGCATTCTTAATGAAGCTGGAATACTGATGTTTTTAAGGAGACACAACGGTTTACTTCATGACTGGTTTAATATATTACAAGTAAGAAAATGGAATGTTAATAACAAAAATACAGAATGCCAGTGACAGAAAGAGGAGACAATCAGTTTTTCATGTGTCAAAGACCAACAGATAATGGAACAATAATTTAATTGGTAAAATAGAAATATTAGCTATGTGCATTGCATTTTGACCATGGAAAAAGTTGCTAAGACAAAGAACGTTTTATTTTTCCTTTAGACTAAAACAGAAAACAAAGGATGAATGTGATACAATGGTGAACTGGTTGCACAGCAAGATTTGTTATATTTGAATTTGTTGACCAGGGGTGGAAAACTAATCCAAGTGGTCAGTTTCAGGTTTTGCCCAGGAAAAGTACAGATATTCACATAAAGTAGTTTAAGCAATGGTATGGAATTGTAGGTAATGAATCATAACATATATGGATTAGTGTCAGAAATGAAATAGATTTGTAGGTAATGCAAGCCAGCAATAAAAACCACAAAAAAGTATAAATAAGGATGCAGAACTGGAAACAATAGAAGTCATCAAATGGAATAGTATAAACCTTGATAGCAGTTATTAGTTAGAAAGCAAATGAAGATAGATTTAAGTATTAAGTGGGAATACATGTGAGAAAAGTGGGAAAGAGAGAGACATATTGTATATTTAAAGCTTTGTAGTATTTTGCATATGGTTACTCTTGTAAGCAGTTTGAAGATTATGTATATTCACATTGGATACAGTAGAAATATTCCTATTTTGGAGCAAATATGGTGCTTCCTCAAAGGCAATGTGAGTCTCTGTGACTGTCTAATAGAATGTTGTGTTATAAAGAAGGGTTATATATAGTGGGGCTCTGAGAATGTGGAGGAGAAGATGGAGCTTGAAAGGAAGAGTGTGGGTGTAAGGGGTGATAAGTAAGGAGTTGTGAGTATTACGAGAGGTGTACATACAAATAGCTCTGTCTCGTAGTGTCTGCCACTTTTTTGTTTTCCAGTGAAGAAAGTGGTTTATAGTAGCACAGTAATGAAGTGGATAGCATTACTACCTCATGGCTGCTTGTTCTCCAAGTCACTTCTCATTTGGGTTCCATTCTGAATGGAGTATGTATGTGTCTTCTGTGTTTGTGTGAGTTTTCATTGGGTGCTCCAGACTCTTCCTGCATACAAGCATATTAATTACTAATTCCCAAAATTGCCAGTAGGTATGCATGTATCATGTGAGTGATTGTATATGTCCTTCAAAGGAATAATGCCCCATCCAATATAGCTTCTCTTCTTTACATCCACTGAGCAGGAAGATGGGCTTCAGCTACCCTGGGACATCAAGCAGGAAAGAGGGGATATCCGAAAAATAAATGAATGAATGAATGTTTTAATTTGTGATAATTCACATTATAGAAAGATTATGCCCAAAGTTTGAAACAATGATGGTGAAAGAAACAGCGAAGAAAATTATTATGAACAAATGAAAAAGGAGATAGCTTGTTTCAGAGCTATTCATTAAGATGGTAGCAAGAAGAAGAAGAAAAGCAACTTATTTTACTCAGGAATTTTGACAGAGGGAGTATAAAAAAACTCAATCAACTAAGGAAACATCACAAGTTAGCTCATGTCAAAATAGGCCAGAACAATATTGTAAACTATCAGGATATCCCCATAATTCTTAAAATGTTTTAAATCATGCAAAAAGTTGAACCTGTAACTGATAAAATGTGTAAGTTGCCATTCCTTGTAACAAAGTGATTAGATAAGAAATTCCAAAGGGCAGGCATTTAGTTTTTACAGTTAATCCCCAAATATCCACTCTCACCCACTTCCACTAGTCATATGGTTATGGACTGCACCCCCTCCCCCAAACACTGCAGCAGAGTAAAACCAACATCCAGCCCTACAAAAACTTACAGAGTTGTCTTTTTACTCCATCTAAGATGAAATAGCCTGTTTACTTTGTTATTCTAATCATGATCTGTTCAAAATGGTACCATGTTTAA
Source organism: Protopterus annectens (assembly GCF_019279795.1). Lineage (NCBI taxonomy): Eukaryota > Metazoa > Chordata > Ceratodontiformes > Protopteridae > Protopterus > Protopterus annectens. The sequence continues at coordinate 1,791,316,267 of NC_056731.1, forward strand.
TGTCTCTTCCCTGTTTGGCCAGTAATTAGTGGTGTCATTTTTGCCTGTTTATCAGAACTATAATCAAAAATAGCCACCACTCTCCCTTAATTTTCCCCTTCCCTCCCATCTCCAATCAGTAAGCTAGACCATAACTCTTGCTGGCAGTGTGCACTTTCTTAATTGCTCTTTCCAGGTACTGGTTCTGCAAATCTCCCTCTTTGCCTGTATAGGCAGTTCTAAGTTGCTTTGCTTTTTCACTGGTCCATGCCCTGAACTACTTGCTGAATTACTATTATGCCTTTTTGCCTGTATTGTTTTTAGTCTACTACTTTTAATAGTACGAAGTCTAAGATTTTCTTTTGCAATTACACTAGTAAGTTCCCCTAGTTACTTATGTGCACACTCTAGCAGTACCAACTCTATTGATTGTGTTGGGGCATGCATAGGGCATAATGGGCTGGAATGCATTCTGTTCACCCTCACCTTGCTCAAACTCACTTCTCTCCCCTCCCTACCTTACCCCAAATTCCTACCCACTCACCCCACTACAACTACATTTCTACTTTAAGCTCACTGGGCCCATATGTTAAGCCAGTTATACACATTATAGCCATCCTATAGGCTGTTCCCTATTATACATAGCTATAGATTATATCACACCATCTTTCATTTGGTCCTTCCCTCCTCACTCTACCTTTTCTTCTCTCTCTACTATTATGTCCACTATCCTCTATTTAAATGGCAATACCACCAGCTCAGCTACCCCTAGTACTCCTCTTCCACTCAACCAAGGTAATAGCCTACTTTTGATGAAATTCAATTTCAGGAGCATCTACAATAAACTACCACAGTTGCATCCCTATATAGCCTCTTATACCCCTGGCATACTATTAGCCAAAGTAACCTGGCTAAAACCAGATACTAAAGAATTACTTTTTTAACATTTTGATGGATTTTTATTGCCTTTTCAGCACAATCTCCAAATCTGCCAAATCACCCACACACTCAAGTCATTGGACCACAAGTACCAGTCTAACTCATTCATAGTTGATTTGGGTGTAAATAACCTGAGATGTACCTCCCTAACCTATATGAAGAGAGACATGATGAGTGTCCCAGGCTGGTATGAGCTTAGCATTGAGCAGCATTCTACCTTCGCCAAGGATGAAGCCACAATATGACCAAAAGTTGGGTTAGTTTCTGGTGCCATTTCAAAGGGGTACAATATTTTTCAGCATTGGAAGATATGATCAGCAAACCATGTTGCTTTGCCAAGGGTGATCAGCACCTGTCCCATCTTGGCTTTGGAATATTGGATAAAGTATTGCCCTCCCCATTTTTAGGCAATGCCAAACTGAAAAACTTTCTTACATAGCAAAACCAACCGAAAAGCATCTAAAGGTATTACTGCTCAATGCCAGGAGACTAAACAAGAAACCCCACTCCCTCCAGGCTCTTCTGACCATGGAGTATGTGGACATCTGTGCAGTCACTGAGACATATTTTAAAGCCATAGTGAGCACCCCAGCAGTGTAGGGCTACAACATCTTCCACACATTTAGGTCAAATACTGCCCAGGCAGGGACAAAGCTCGTGGTGTCTCAATCTACATCAACAACAAAATCACCTCAAGACTTGTCAAACAAGACAACACACTTGAGCTTCTCTGTGTCTAGACTTCCACAGGCAAAGTCTTATATCATATCTTTGTAAAAGTATAGGTCACCCTCTATGACCCAAGAACCCCATAGCTTGTACTTGGACTTACTCGAATCTCTCATGATTTAACCCAATACTATATTCATAGGCAACTTCAACTACCCCATTATAAACTCGGATACTTACAAGACCCCAAACTTACAGGACCATAGATTTCTGGATTCTAAGACTTTGTAAACTTAAACACCTTGGACCAGATAGTCTACATGGCCACCATGGGTGCAAATATACTTGACCTGGTATTCACAAATATGGGAGAACACTGTACCCCCCATGTAGTATCCTATCTGTTAAGGTCAGACTACAGAATGGTCATCTTCATAATAAAATCAGTTCTGTGGCACCAGCTATCTGTTTAACATTTAGGAAATATTCTACATAAAACTTCATGGTACTAAGTGATAACCTGTCAAAATTTCATGCTCCATCCCACAGCCTCTAAGAATACAGTAACCTATGGTTCACATAAAGTCTCTACAACCATGTAAATAAATGCTTACAGACAGCTGTGCCCACCAGAAATATGCCCAGAGCTAGCTAAAAATAAATCATAATGGTGGAATCCAAACATAAAAAGGTTGAACAGGGTTTGTGTGAATAACACCACAGAACTGTCACCTTCATAATAAAAATCATTTCTGTGACCCCGGCTAACTCCATAACATTTAGGAACTATTGTAAGGAAAACTTCATGCTATCAAGTGATAACCTGTCAAAGTGTCAAGCCCCCTCCCCCAAACCCTGAGAACACAGCAGCCTATATGGCATTGTTCTCAGAAACCCTGCGTAATCATTTCAATAAATGCTTACAGACAGCTGTGCCCACCAGAAATAAGCCCAGAACTAACTCAAAACCAAATTATCCTTGTGGAATCCAAATATAAATTGTTTGTACAACAAAGGAAAAAAGGCATAGCCAAGATTATGAAGTGCTACACCCACCATGATAAAAACACTCTCATCAATATAAACAAACATCTAAGGGGCAAACCAAGTTTTCTAAAGCTAAATTTGAGGTAAAGTTAGTCTACTAAGCAAATGATGCAAATAACAACCACAAGGTTTTCTTTAACTATGTCCAAAACCTCATGGGCAGAAGACTTCAGTATCTAATAAATGTCTTAGTGATCATTACCCTAGTCTACACCTATAATGTTCTTTATATTTCTTAAGGCAATAAAATATTTTTCAGATTATGTCCTGTTGTAGTAAAAAAGCCTCTTTTTTGATTTACTCAACTGCACAGTTTAATTGATTATAAATCACACTGTGGTATCCATTTGTTTGTGCCTGTTTTCACATGTGACATTATCTCTCAATCCCCATGTAAGAATCCCTTATCTAATACTGTACTTTCTTAAACTAGCTCTTGTACCATTTGTGTGATATCTATTCCTTGGCATTAACTTGTGTTCAGTTAGTATTAGAGGTGTTGAATGAAGTGTGGAGTTCTGAAAGCTGGTGCTGTTTGGTTACATCAGGGGAATGGGATTGGTGGTAGGGATATGAAGGGTCAACTCTACCAGTAGCACTTCCTATTGGAAACCAGAGTTGAAGGACAGGCTGAAATTGAAAGACTGAGTTCCAAACATGGGATTTGAACTTGTAGATGTAATGTCTGCTCTATAACATTAATCCCATTGCACTCTGAATTACAGAGTACACCAAGGAGTCCACAGAGAAGTAAAGACCAAAAAAAGCAAAATATCTCCTACACAGTTTCACTCCAAGTGTCACCTGTATGAAGGAATGAATGTTGGACTTAAGATGCCATACCCAACAGACAAGCCTAAGTATCAAGCAGCAACCTCTGATAAAAAAGACTATAACTGCATTACATTTATTGTACTACAAGAGTATACATTATAATGACTGGGATGCAGATAATAACTACGTTGGCAATGTTCTGAGAAATGAATTCAAGAAATTCACCTTAAAAAAAGCTCAAGCGGTGAATTTCTTGAATCCATTTCAAGAATGCATTAAGAAATACTTATGACTGGAGACTCAATCATAATTCTTTATAGTGCACGAAGCTTTAGCTGCACTGATGTACTACAATTTACAAAGAAAAAAGTGTAGGGCCACAAAATGTTACAAAGCTTTAAAAGCCGCAACACACTTGACTTCTACACAGACAAGTGTCACAGCTAAAGTCCATCTTGGATAAATGAACAGATTTAAAAGTTCTTAGACACATCAATCTGACAGACTGTCTGGCAGTTACTACAGAGGACTAAAGTCATATGCTGTTGCCTCTGTCTATAATATAGGCCACAACAGCCTTTTAAATGTGATCAAAGAAACAAAAACCTTAGCAACCTCAAAAAATACAGCACAGACAGCACCCACCTTGAAACATCCATCAATGACTCACAGTGTCTCATTTCAAAAACCATTAAGGCAAACCTACATGCGATCCAACATCCTAGACATAGGTGACTCCATTGTGATACATACTGATGCACCCCTCACCATGCTGTGCAAAGTGAGAGTCATGGACAGTTACCTATCATCTACCAGCATTCACCACATCATGCAAAAACTCATGTCTTTGCAATACAAGTATACATATGACACACAGTACATGTGGATGTAAATGATTTAAGACATACATCTCTGGACTATATAAATAGAAAAACCGTGTCTGTGGCAGGTGTGCATGTAACCTTGAGTATTAGTCTACCATCATCAAGAATGGTGCCACGATGCAAACAAAAGATTATTGACTTCAGCGTTTGAGATAGCTTCTGGTGTCGGTCAAAGTGGGCACAATATATGTCTGTCAGGGAGGAGATGGTAACTGTTTTGCCAGGGATGGCCTGCACCTATTCCCCAAGACTTTTGTATAGTAGATAAATCCTTGTCCACCCCCAAAGCACCTATGTCAGGAAATGTCAGTCCTCAAAAGCTTCCAACATAACAAAACACAGTTTGGGTAAGATAGAGGCATTACTGCTCAATGCTAGCAGTCTTAACAAAAAAAAAATAAAATAATCCACTCCCTGCAAGCACTCCTTACCCTGGAAAATATCAGTACATGCATCATTATGGAGACATAGTTTAAGATCACTGAGGGCACCCTATCAGTGTAGAGATTCAACACTTACCATGTATTCAGGTCCATCAAACGATTAAGGCATAAAAGAAAAAACACAAACACACCACCCCCAGTTGCCCTGGAAAATGTATCTATTTTGCAAGCAACCGAAAATAATATAGTATTATTTACATAACATTCATACATTTTGCACCACATAGACAGCACAACTGTACTTCAAATGAGAAAGGTGATCAGTTGCCTGTTACTGCAGGGGCTCTTATTTTAGCAAGCATCCTATTTTTTTAGACTTACTAAAGAAAGTTGCTGCTCACCAAAAAGAAAAAAAAAACTATTCTAAGTAAAATCCCTATCCATCTTACTGAACAATCAATGAGGAATTCAACTAAAGAGAATTTCCCTATATCCTAACAGTATTACTTGAAATAAAAGTTAAATCTGGGGATCCAGTGAAACCAAACACTTTTAAGAACTATTTTAAGGCTAACCTCTCTACTAAGTGACACCTTGGTTAAATTCCAAGCACTCCCAAACCCAGTAAACACCATAGCATATACTGAGCTATTAACAAAATCTCTGTACAGCCATATTGATAGCTGTGCTGACTCATATTAAGAATAAGACAAACCCAAAAGGCAAGCCACCCTGGTGGAATCACAATATCAATCGGTTATATGACTAAAGAAAAAAAATCTTGGCCAAGCATAGGAGGAACAAAGCCATACATACTAAAAGCTCCTTGACCAATCTAAACAGGCAGCTAAGAGGATTAATTATTACTTCAAAGGCTAAATTTGAAGAAAAAAATAGCTTTTCAGTCAAAGGGCAACCACAAAGCTTTCTATAGCTATGTCTGTAACCTCAAAAGAAATGCACAACAATGCGCAGAACTTATTGTAAATGGCATAACCCACACTGAAGCAGAGGCCATTGCCAACCTTTTGGCTGACAGGTTCAGCTCAAATTTCTCACCACTTTCCTTCCCTGATATTCCAAAGGAAATACCACAGAACACAATCCTCCCAACCATTACTAGGGAATAGGTCATCAATGCACTTTCCATGGCCAGAAACACTCCATCGATTGGCCCAGATAATATCCCGGGATGTTTAATAAATAGCTTGAAACATGACTTCTTTGGTCCACTTGAATCACTTTTCAACTGGAACCTTTAGTCAGGTTTTGTGCCCAAGGAATGGAAGATAGCTATAGTCATTCCCCTGCACAAAGAAGGTCCAACCACTGATCTGGCTAATTACAGACCCATAAGTTTTACCAGCCTCATGTGTAAGGCCATGGAAAGAATCATCATGGACATCATACATGAGGTCACAGGTAACCTGTAAATGCTGGACCCATCACAGTTTTACTGTGTTAAAAAAAGGTCATGCCTATTAAATGTGGTGGACCTTTTTGAGAGGGACACCAAAGCAATGGATGAAGGTAAGACTGTGCACTCAGGCATTATAGACAAGCTCATTAATTTAGGTATAAACCCTTTTATCACCCACCAGATAGGCATTTGGTTCAAGACAAGTGTGGTGAAGGGATCTTCTAGCTGATGTTGCTGTCAGGTCAAAGACAAATACAGAAGACTCTGTCTCTCTCAGAGAGTTATTAAATTAATGTCTCAAAATATTACTGCTGGGTTAGCTTGCAGGATGACATCATTTCTTGTCATTTGACTTTAGTTCAAAGGCTCAAAAACAACAGCATTTAGCATCTACCTGTGAAAATACATAAACAAGGGTTCTTCTTAGATCTAAGTCAAATGGTGGAAGTTGTAAAATTATTTATATTCCTCAACATTTAAAGACGATGCAAAAAACTTCTAGTCCTAGACATTATGTTTCTTGTTGCACTGAAACTGAAAGATAACCCCCGGGATTCATGAAGCTCAGTGCAAGGATGGTGTTAGCCTTGCGCCGACCATGTGGCGTAGAGATAGCGCAGCAGCACCACATGCATATTAATGAAGGCATGCTGCCGTAACGGCCATGTGCATAGGAAATGTGCATGAGTGCAGGGGGTGTGTCCAAGCGCTGCACAGAGGCGTGAACATGTCGGCTGCATAAGCGCAACCTAAAATGCTGACTTGTACAGCCTGCCTCTAATAGTAATCACTCCTGTCAGTGTCCATGGATACTGAAATGTATGTAAATCATACAAGACAGTTTTGTGAACACCAAAATAAAAAGTAAACACAAAGGCACGTAGTTGAATATTGAGTCCCCGTCCCTTGAACAAATGATATTTAAAACCCCGTGCCCGTATTCCATTGTAGTGTCGATAGTTATACCAAGTGGAAATGAAATGCATCGTGTTAGCACACTGCCAATTGCTAAGCTTAGCCCAATGGTTAGGGTTACCACCTGTCCTACACTGTGAGGGACAGTCCCCCTCTAGGCAGTTGTGTCCATGCCAAAACCATTATAGATGTCAAATGTCCTGCAATTGTAGGACATAATTATGTCCCATATTTTATGTAATAGTCCCATACAATACTTATTTCCGTATATATAATACCTAAATGTTACAAGAAACAGAATAAACAAGTAAACGAAACAGAATAAGCAACTACACCGCTACAACAATAAAAGCTTATATTTAGGCATAAAACTGAAGTACTATCCTTTGTATTGACCATGGGTATGTGTTGGCCTGTAAACACTGATGTGTGTGCTGAAAATGTCCCATCCTGGTCATATGAAAAGGTGGTAACTCTACCAATGGTCAGAGCATTCATCCAATATCTGCCCATTCATGGTCCAAGTCGTTCATAGGTTCATAGGTTCATAGGTTGGTACTAGACTATCAGCCCTAGGGCCTATACAAGCCTAGCCATAACAATTCCCTGGCTATTTCTTCCCACATTATTTACTTTCCTGGACCCCTGTCTAGCAGGGCAACTGACATGATCCCTGGGGTGAATTTCCTTTCTCCCATCCAATCGTCAAGGTTCCTCTTGAAGAGGTCCAAAGAGGCACTCTGCTTGACATGTATGGGCAATCTATTCCAGAGTCTGGGGAGTCTCTGGGTCAGGAACCTATCCCTCCAGCATGTTTTGTTTATTGTGATGACAAGGTTTAGATCCCTGGAGCGTGTAGCTCTGAGGGATTGGGATTTCTTTAAGTGTAGCATGTCCAACAGCTCTGGGTTTGACATGGCCTTGTATGTTAAGCAGAGATCGCCTCTGAGTAGACGATATGCGACAGAGTATAGCTGGAGTTTTTTAAGGTGGTCAGCGTAGGGCATCTGCTTTAGGCCTGTGATTCTTTTAGTGAGGTATTTCTGAGGCCTTTCCAGTTGTTGCAGATGTCTTGAGAGGTACATACCAAATGGGGCGTTGTATTCTATAATGGGTCTAATAAGGGATGAGTACAGTGGGACAATGACCTCCCTTTTTCTGGATGAAAAGCCCTTCGTGATGAGGTGTGCCACATAGAAGGATTTCCTGACTGTTATGGTGATGTGGTTATCAAAGGTGAGACCACTGTCCACCTGTGTCCCTAAGTCTCTTATCACACTTTCTGTGTTTAGTGTACTGCCACCTATATGGTAATTCATGGATACATGTTTTTTTCCCAAAGGGGATAACAATACATTTCTTGGCATTGAGCTTGAGCCCATGGCTCTGGCACCAAGCATCTGTTTCTGTAAGGCCCTTTTGTAGAGTATCCACATCATTTGGGGATTCAATAATGGCTCCCAGTTTGCAGTCATCTGCAAACTTTGTTAGCCAGAGTCCCTTAGTGTTGATCTGTACTTCAGAGAAGTAGATGCAAAACAAGAGCGGCCCCAGGACTGAACCCGGAGGTACTCCACTTGTCACTTGTCTGGAGCTGGATTTGGAGTCGGCTACTTTTACAGTGTGGGTTCTATCAGTAAGCCATTTAGCAACCCATTGGGTGACATAGGGATTAATGCCCAACTTAGTAAGTTTATCTATGATTCCAGAGTGGGGGATGGTGTCAAAGGCCTTGGCAAGGTCTAGATAGGCTGTGTGGACCACCTTACCCTTGTCCATGGCTCTGGAGACTGATTCAAAGAAGTCAGTCAGGTTCAGGAGACAAGATCGGCCCTTCACAAACCCAAACTGGGTGGGGTCCAGTGTTTGAAGGTTGCCAATGTCTTTGTTTATAAGTTCCATGATAATACGCTCCATGGCCTTGCAGATAAGGCTTGTCAGACTGATGGGACAGTAGTTTCTGGGATACAAGGTGGATCCCCCCTTGTGGATTGGGATAACTGTAGCTCTGCGCCACTCAGTGGGCATGAAACCTGAGGTGAGGCTATGATTAAACATGACATTTAGGTGAGGTGCCAGTTCATATTGTAGTTCATGTAGTACACAGCCTGGGATGTCATCTGGTCCCATGGATGCTGTATTCTTGGCTTTAGAGAGTGAGTTTTGTACCTGTGTGGCCGTTATTACTGGAATTTGGCAATCTTCTGGTATTGAGATGGGCCATTTAGGGGTGAGAGGGGGGTGAAGTTGGCACTGAATCGATCTGCCAGGATATTGGCAATATCCTTCGGATCAGTATATTTAATGCCATTCTGTTTTAGCTCAGAGCAGATCTGAGCATTGCCATTTAGATTCTTGACATAGTTATAGAATGCTTTGTGGTTGTCTTTGGAATCTTTGGCAATTTTATTTTCGTAACTAGCTTTGGAGGATTTTATGAGGCATCTCAGTTTCTTACTGAGGCTAGTAAGGGAGTTTTTTGCATCCTGGGATTTTCCTCTTTTCTGCAAAAGTTTCTTCCTTTTGTTGTAAAGTTAGTTTATGGCAGGGGACCACCAGATTGGCTTCCTTTTTTTGGATGAGAGCATTTTGGTTCTATTTGGGATGGCACGATTCATGCATGAGTGGATGTGCTCGTACAGTGCCTTAGTGTAGGATTCAGCAGTTGAACTTTCAGTTCCCGTCTGCATGGGTGTCATGAAGTTTGTCACTTCTGACTTGAGTAGCATGAAGTTGGCTTTGGAGAAGTTTTTTATGGTGGTTTCTTTACTGGGGGGTAGGGGTGGGATGTGGATGTTAAGGGTGATTAGCTTATGGTCAGACCTGACTAACGAGGGGGTGACCATAGGTATGGAGCATTGATTTCCCATGTTGGTAATGACCAGGTCTAGGATACTGGAGCCCCTGGTGGGACTATGGATTAGGTGATCCAGGGCATTGGAATTTATGAATTCCAAGAACCGTTGCGCAAAGGTGTTGGGACATTAGTAGTTTTCCCAGTTAATGGCAGGGTAGTTAAAATCACCCAGTATTAGGGTGTTTGGTTCTATCTTAATATTTTCCAGTATGTTTAGAAAGGTGTAGTGAGAATCTTGGGGTATGGTGGGGGATCTGTAGCAAGCTACAATTTGGATTGCAGTCTTACCTAGTGTTAGTTGCACTTGGAGAATTTCAGACACATTGTGTTGGCCAACTAGCCTGGTGGTGTGAATATCCTTGGTGAATATTGACACTCCTCCACCTTTAGTGTTTCGGTCCTGGTTTGGTGGCCGAAAAGTGTGGTAAGAGTTGTAGTCTGGTATTGCAGGAGTGCTCTCTGGAGCCTTGAACCAGGTCTCAGTTACTGCACAGATATCGATGTTCTCCATGTTTAGGAGTGCCTCGAGAGTGCATTTTGAGGTTTAGACTTCTAGCATTGAGTAGCATTACCTTCAGATTTTGCATGCTTGTACCTGTTACGGTGGTGGTTTTGTCCTTTGAAGTTTGCCTAAAAAAGGCACTATAGGGGTGGCAAGAGCCTTAGCCAGTAACCTGAATCCCAGGGGCGACAGGTGCAGACCATCTCTGGCAAAGCATCGTGGTCTGTCAATCATGTCATCCCAGGCAGACAGATACTGGATCCCCTTTGAATGACACCATAAGCTTAGCCAATTGTTGAAGTCAATCATTTTATCCTTATATTGTGGTATCATTCTGGGCGAAGGCAGGATGCTACTCAGGGCTAGGGTCATACCTGCCAGGGCCACATGATCTGAGAGCTCTTCCATGTCTCTTTTCATGTAGTCCAGGGAGGTACGTCTCAAGTCATTCACTCCAACATGGACAATGATAGAGTCATATTTGTACTTGTTGTGGAGTGACTTGAGTGCATGCGTTATGTGGCGGATCCTGGCACCCGACAGGCAGCTGACTGTAATTTTCTCCTTATTCAACCTGGTGAGAGGGACATCAGTGTGCCGGACTATAGAGTCACCTATGACTAAAGTGTTAGGTACATTGTCTTGCCTTAGGGGCTGTTGCTGGGTGGCACACTGGTGTTGTGAACTATGTGACACATTGGTTGTGATTGGTGTTTGTTTGCGTTTCAGCTTCAGAGGCCTTTGTTGCTTGGGCAGGTTACAGTTAAGGGCCTCTGCATATGTGGATTTAGTGTTGCTATATGTGGGTGATGGTGGTGTGGGTTTAGAAGGGCTATGTGTTGCTTGAGGTGTAGTGTGGGTGTTAACCTTCTCCTCTTGACTGTTTAGCACAATCTTGGGTGGAGAGAGCTTTGCTTCCATTTTGGCTATGTAAGTGCATCTCTCACAGGTTGTAGTGTTGGGTGGTAGGAGGAGAGGGTTGTCTGTGTACATGAGGCAATTGCTGCATTGCCCCAGTATGCCCAGATTCACCAGGTGAACAGGAGAAATCACCGGAAGCTGACCCTTGGACATGCCTGGTTTGGGGCTTTTTTTTTTTCTTTGTAAAGTATAGGAGCTGTTTCCTTAGCAAGGTACTTTGCAATTATAGGCTGTTTAGTGCCTACTATTAATTTCTCCTTGTTAACAAGGAGAGTTCAGTGTTTGTATGAGTTTAAGGCTTCCTAGTGCTTTCCAGCAGGTATTAGAGAAAGTGCTAGTCACAGGGATGCTTAAAGGTAAGATTGAAAAGAATGCACTCTGCAGTGTGCACTAGAGAAGTTAGATGTGAAAGTAGGTAACTTAAGTTTTACCTGTTTAAAAAGTTAAGGTTTAGTGGAGAGTTACTATTTTTAAAACAGCAAGATGGATTGAAAGGGGTGGTCACTTTTGTATTTTGGTACTATGAAATACTGTAGGATGGCCAATAAATTTAAATAATTGAAGGGGTGGGATTTCAAAAATGATGATTTTGTGATTACTCACATAAGCCAGTGAAAGTAGATAGAAATGAGATATATGGTCAGATTAACATAAGAGGCGGGCAACTAGAAAGACAGTGGTATTTAACAAGACAACTTAAATGGGTGAGAGGGCGGGAAAAAATTCTGCCTGACTCAGAACAGAGAGAGCTGTGGTCTCTTTTGAAGTTTTAATATGCTGTTAAAACAGAATGCAAGCAAAACACAAGGTAAAGAAAACAAACTACAGTATTCAAAATATAGAAAGGCAATACAGTAATACAAAAAATAAAAGCAAACTAACCTTTCCTTCACAGCAAAGTGTAGCAGAGTCTGGATGAGCCTTTCTGGTAAAGTGAAATGTCAGGACGGCCCATAGATGAACTGGTATTACCCTGGTCTACCTACCATGTCATGAAAGATAAGTATTTGCGTGTACCTATGTGCGCGAAGTACAGCATGTGGATGATCAGAAATGCTAGGGTAGCCCTCACAACCATATTGGTACCAGAGATATGTAGTGTACGCAATGTGTTCTGTTGACTGTGCCATGGGCCATCAACCAGAGAAGGGATGGAAAGTGTCTGTGGAATATGGGGGGTGGGGGTTGATGGAAAATGTAATAATTCACCAAGGGGAGACTGGGTTGGATGCACAATAGGTGAACTGGAGGTGTATGAGGGAGCAGTGGGTGAATCAGGAAGATAACCAAAGAACAAATATTCACATCTGCAATACAATCCCACAAATATATGAACATTAAAAAGTGCAATACACATGTACAGAAACGTTACCGGCACATAATGGTCTGGCCTGAACTGAGCCATCCAACCCCAACACACCTGGATACATAATTTAATACCCATCATCCCCTTCATAGCACACCCCCCCCCCTTCCTGAACATCCACCAAAACCACCCATACTCGGGCTGCTAGATAGGCGCAGCCATATCTGCACATAGTGACCCCTACTCATATCTAATAGGCAGTCTCACCCTAGGCAGTCTCAGGATTGCAAACTATGTATCCCTTGCCCTACCTTATTTTCGAAAAGCCAAAAGAATCGAGGTAATCGGTCCCCACAATGTTTGGATATCCCTCATGGGATAAGTATCTGTTCTAAACATTAGACTTGGTGTCATGACACAATGTCCAGTCCTGTATACATCTGGACACAAGTTGTATTAGCAGTAGTTGTCCACAAGACTGCTCAGCCTCCAGCAGATCCTGCAGAACCTACAACCCGGGATTAAACATCTGACCGTGATGCATGTCTCCCCATGTGTATAATCGGGAATATGTACCTTACACATTTGCATAGTGGCAGTCGGATAAAGGGTGATTAAGGCGCTTTAAAGCAGATGTAAGTAGGATCACTACCTGTCCCACTTTATGAGGGACAGTCCACTTTTGGGCAGTTGTGTCCTGAACAAAAATAATACAATGGCAAATGTCCTGTGATTGTAGGAAATACTTATGTCCCATATTTCATGTAACAGTTGCATAAAACAGTTATTTCTGTATGTAAAATATGTAAATGTTACAAGAAACAGAATAAGCAACCAAACTGCTACAAGAATAAGCTTTCATTTAGGCAAATAAGTAAAGTTCTAACCTTTGTACTGACCGTGGGTATGTGTCGACCTGTAAAATCTGCTGTGTGTCCCGAAAATGCCCCACTTTGGCCATTTGAAAAGGTGGCAACCCTAGACGTAAGCGGGTATGCAAGCGTGTATGCATGAAGGTAAGTGGCAGTGATTCAATGGTATGGGAAATGTAAATAAGCACGTAGGTGTATATGCATGTGTATGTACAGACCGATATAGATATATATATATATATATATATATATATATATATATATATATATATATATATAAACACATATATACATATATATATATATATATATATATATATATATATATATATATATATATATATATATATATATATATATATATATATATATATATATACATATGTAGATATGTAGATATGAAGAATGAACATGGTCACAATATAGCAGTCATAATGAATGTGAAAGGAAACAGCAGCGGAAATCCCCGTAATATTTAGTGCTGTTATATATCAGGATGGCCATAGGTAAGCACACCTCTGCATCCCCAACCACAGGCAGTACACTAAAAGTGGAACGAACAATCTCCCCGTGCTAAGTCTGACTTTCAGCTAGGTACAGGGAAGTCCCGGTCCCCAGTTGGACAAGCCTAAACCTGGCTGACCACATGAACACCCTGACAATCAAACACACGTATGTGCCAGGACTATAGGCTTTGGAGGTCTGAATATCCTCGGAGTGAGTCAACATACAGCATGAGTCCAGAGCAGTAGGGAATAGGGAATGGCACATGTGTAGTAGTGCCGTTTTCCTAACAGGAAAATGGATGCCTGCTGTGTAAGTGAAGTGATGAGGCATGTGTTCAGGTAACTATGAACCATGGGTATACATATAAATGAAGCAGAACACCAATAGTGCAGTGGTTAGAGCATCCACCTAATGAAAAGGCATTCACGGTTCAAGTTCGACTATAGCACATATCATTTTCCTTGTGGAATGAATGTTTCTCTGCTGTAAAGCCGACATTTAAACATGTAATGGTGAATGTGTGTATCGCATGGGACTTTTAACCAGATCCTTTCAAAGTGGTGCTGTCATAATGAATAAGGCACAAGCAAGCACAAATAAGCGGCAGTAAACATATGTAACGCAGAGTAAGCATAGTCGAGTGCGCCTGTGTGGGTGTAAGCAGCTCCCAGCATAGGAAATGTATGTTTGTATGTACAGATGTAATATATATGTACACACACACACATATATATATATGTATATATATATATATATATATATATATATATATATATATATATATATATATATATATATATATATATATATATATATATATATATATATATATATATATATATATACACACACACACACACACACACATATATATATATATATATATATGTGTGTATAGATATATATCTACATACATGAAATATATATAAATATATATATATATATATATATATATATATATATATATATATATATATACATATATATATATAAAGAATGGACGTTATAACAATAAAGCATACACAAGGGATGTGAAGGGAATCAAGAGCAGTTTTGGTATTATATAGTGCTTTCAGTGTATGTCATAAAAAGTTGCCCAGGAGTGAGCAGAGCTCCGCTACTCACAGCACAGGCAGGGTTTTACCAGTGGAAGTAACATCATTGAATTGCTAAGTCTACTTTACACACAGACGGAATGTAGTCCCATGCTGGGACCTCCAAAAATTGGAAAGCACAAATGGCCGGATTCCATAATCCCTGGAAACGCACGTTTGTGCCAATATACATGGCGGGAGACCCTGTGAATACATGAGGTGGGACAAAATGTGTGTAGGACCCCAAAAGCTCTGGAGAGGGCAATGTGTAAAGGTGTGTCATGGCTGCGATAACAAGTGGATAATGGATGTTACGCGTGTAAATTCAAGGCGGAGGAACTATGGGTATGCAATTATGGATCCAGGCATGCCAGGGTTGGATGGGCCGATTCTAATGGACTGCCCCATGGAGGTCAGCTAGGTCGTAATAGGTATATATGCATACTCACATGCAGACAACAATATGTTGAAGTACAAATTCTGTAACACATGCATTCCATTTGTTGACATAAATAATAGGAATGTGCACATACAAACATCGACAGTAGATGGAATAATAGGCTGTTCAGAAGAGGGATGGGTCGAATCACACTATCACATTCCAATTACCATCAGTAATCCATACATGAACATATTGCAACATCTGTCCACTGTATAATGTGCTACATACCGATTACAAGATAACTGGAGTGAAGTGTCAGTGTTGTAATGAATAAGGCACTAGTATGCTGGTTTAGCATATATAAACACCATTACGCATGTGTAAGTGCGTATGAGTGGGGAATGTATTGACACACAGATGTGTATATATATATATATATATATATATATATATATATATATATATATATATGTATATATATATATATATATATATATATATATATATATATATATATATATATATATATATATATATATATATATATATATATATATATATATATATATATATATATATATATATATATATATATATATATATATATATATATATATATATATATATATATATATATATATATATATATATATACACACACACACACACACACACACACACACACACACACACACACATATATATATATATATATATATATATATATATATATATATATATATATATATATATACAGCAATATATGAATATACATGTATGAATACATATGCAGATATATCTGTATATATTAATGTAAATAGATAAATATATGTTACAGTAAATATACACATTTATATACCTAGGTTATGTTACAGCAGTTACGGGTAACATATGTTCAGACTGGGCATATGTTGGTGGGAGGTCCAATCAACAAACGTCTACCTCCCACCCCCCCCAGCTAGGCCGGTGAGACATACAGACACGCAATAAAGGTAAATACAACACTGCTTCCCAGACCACCATCAGGAAACTACCAGTGGAAGAGATCTACAAGGTCTACACTTTAAACATGGACAGCGACGTCCCTTGTGGGACACCAAAAATTCTGTTCTTCCAGGCAATGCGAGTAAAGACTACTGAAACCAGGATGTAGCTGTACATGGAACAGTAGGTTGTGCAAGCCTGATAACACATGGGTTGGCACAACGTACGACATGTGTCCCGACATGGGGAGAGTGGGCAGTGTGTAGGGGTGTGTTCATATCCCACCTGCGCCCACAGTAAGGATGAGTGCTGTAGAGTAGTGGCAGGTAGGAGAGCTATGGGTATGCGATTATGGGCATAGGCGTGCAGGTGTTGGCTGGTAGACACGTATTAGGACCGCCCCATGGGTGTAAGTAATATTCCGATGTTGGTATAGCAGATGCCCATACCTCCCAAACCTTAAGAGCACATCTACTTGACAGTCCATAAACCACTGGGGGAACACATAGGGACCATATCATTGAACTGTCCCCGATTACCAGGGATGTCCGTGATTACGAATCAGAATCTAACACAGTCCCAACTAAACCCTCCTAGAACTAGTGATATTAGGAGGAAAGGTGGCAGAATACACGTAATGAATAATGACAGCATGTAAGATTCCTAAACAGCATGTACCTCAGACAATGTGTATGAATACATATGTGCTCTGGATCCATCAATGTGTCAGGTTAATAGCACCAACCTTCTAAATGTGTCCCTGAGGTTGTTATGCAGTGTCCCTGATTCAGTGTTCATTCTTCCCCATTCATATGAGAGGTCTGCTGGTGAGAGAAAGCTCATGTTCCACCGACTACCTTAGAAAGTTGATAGAATAATAGGGTTGGGGTTACCACCTGTCCACCTTTGCGGGGGTCACTCCCCTTTGGGCAGTTGTGTCCTACAAAATAAATGTAATTATGGCAAATGTCCTGTGATTTAGGGCATAGACTTCCTATATTGTCTGTAGTAGTTGCATAAAACAATTATTTTGTACCCAAAACACCTAAATGTTATAAGTAACAGTATAAGCAACTATACTGCTACAATAATAACCTTTTATTTAGGCAAAACAGTGAAGTACTCCCCTTTCTACTGGCTGTGGGTATGTGTTGCCCTGTAAAGGCTGACATTTCTGCATACAGGTCCTATAGGGTTGCCACCTTTCCAAATGGCTAAAGTGAGACATGTTCTGTAGAAATGTCAGACTTTCCAGGACAAAACATACTTACAGCCATGCATAGTACAGGATTATACTTATTTTCACAAATAAAAGCTTAATCTAGTTACATTTGAATTGCTTATGCTACTTCACATAACATATAGAAGTTTCATATATAAAATAACTGTTTTATGCAACTATTAATGAAACGTAGACTATAATAATGTCCTGTAATCAGGACATATGCAATGTCTTGATTATTTTCGCACTGTCCCTCGCAAAGTAGGACAGGTGGTAACCCTAAAGTCCCACCTTGGCCAAATGAAAAGGTGGCAAACCTATAATAGGTATGCGGTAGCATGACTTGGCCGATGGATGTGGCTTACACAACCCAACTACTTGTCTGTATTGAAGAGTTTCGGTTTCCATGTATCAGCCAGATGGGAGCAGATTGTATGAAGAACGCACAAATATGATTAATTCACTGTACAGGCTGCTGATTCTGTACAGTCGAATGCCATGCCGTCGCCTAATGGGCAGCGATTCCCGATACTGTAGTCATGTAGTCCGATGTAATAGGTATCACAAGGTGGGAGCAGATTGTATGAGGAACACACAATTAATATGATTAATTCACTGGACAGGCCGCTGATTCCATACATTCGAACACCATGCTGTTGCCTAAATGGGCAACCATTCCCGATACTGTAGTCAGGAGCGGCCTTAGGTCAACTGGTGCCTAGGCAAAAGGGCACAATGGCACCCCCCACCACTCCACCCAGTGCCCCCATCCTGGTCTACCTACATCAAATAAATTCTGGTAAAGTGCCCTCACTAAAGCGGAGCCCTAGGTGGTGGCTTAGTTGGCCTATGCTTAAGGCCGGCTATGACTGTAGTCATGTTGTCCAATGTAATAGGCATCACTAGGTGGGAGCAGATTGTATGAGGTACACACAAATATGATTGATTCACTGGACAGGCAGCTGATTCCGTACAGTCGAACGCAATGCCGTTGCCTAATGGGCAGCCAATCTCGATACTGTAGTCATGTAGTCCAATGTAATAGGCATCACAAGGTAATATTGTGGTCCTCGCTCCCACCCAGGGGTGTGAGTAACAGATTAAAGCACCAATGTCGGAGCATTTGCAAGTGCGGGAACGAGCGGGTGTAAGCGTGCTTGGCTACCAGTATGCAAGTATTGCACTGGTAAAGCAATGTAGAGGCTAACCGAGTGTAAGAGGCTGTAACCAGAGGTCAGCAGTGCTTAACACCGCGCAAACCCACGCATACCCGCTCCCAACTGCTTTAATGTGTCTTACTCCCTCCGTATCCAATGGGCTTGTTCTGCCCTGCAACCAAATAAACGTCCTTTGCAAGGGTCAGAACCAGGACCCTGCGCACACAGCTAATGTGTATTACCAATATGCCATGGCAGATATACAGACAATGGACAGTACCACAAACATATCATACAGTGCATTCACCAGTGATGTCTGTATTATGTAGTGGTGTTGCTCTATGTGATCACAAGACTCCCTCAGACAGACATGTGTCAGTCATACACGCACATAGTTGTACATTGGCCGTATACATCACTCTGTGCATATAATGTACATTAACACAACAGTACCTGTCCAATCATTATGTGTGAACAGTACTCTTGTAAGGTGCTGTGTGCAACATCATCATGATAAAGGTAAATGGGGTAACCATAGAGGGACCGGTAGTGTTGTGTGTACAATGGGGTCATCCTCATCATGTGTACGTGGACCATGTAGGAATGATGTGCATACCAGGATAGTGCGCCTGAGGGTCAGGGTTGAGGGTAACAGGAGTATGTTGTGATGCATATTACAAGGGTTTCATGTATCCAGTGGGCATGTGTGTGCAATGGACAGCTATGTATAGGCAGATGTTGTCCTAGGAGCTGATGGGCCTTATGTGTCCGTAGGTGAGGGTCAGATGTTGGGGAAGGAGTGAAGTTATGGCCATGGAGGATAGGTAGGATCACAGAAACAACAGCATACAGGGTTGGTATATGACACATGTGGGGGGGATACACCCTGGACAGGGATGGGTCTTCGGCATTCAAAAGCCCATGGGAACAGTGGGATGGAGGTCCCCAGCCAAGGGCAACTGCCACTGCACCTACACAGCTGCAAAGGAGGCAGCGCTGGGGGCTGTCCAGAAGGGGCAGCATCACCCTGTAAGTGTGACACTCCGCCCTTGAACTGGTGTATCTGGCTTCGTAACCCCTTAAGGAGCCACCAACGCAACACGTCCGGGACCGCACGACAGCAGATGTGTACCTGTCTGCTCCCACTCCCAGGGGGGACATGCTCTATCCTCAGTGGTATTACCACCAGAAGGTGGTGCAGAGCCAACAGTGGTTGATGTCTATGGCAGGGCCCCAGATGTGCTAGTGCCCAGTGCCATAGTCAACTGAAGTGGGACAGGAGGTTCTGCTGGGACCTCCCAGACCATTCAGCCTATGGTGTTGCATTTTAAACCCACATATGGCTTGGTGATGGACAACAGCATACAAGATTACCTACGACAGTATGCATAGATATCACCAGCAACCCAACACAAGAGATGGTATACATTTGCAGAGGGAGCACAACACATGCATATATACTGCATGCCAACTGTACAGTGTGTAGTAGATGTGTGACCGCAGCTATGAACAGTTGCCTGTTACTGGCTTGTCACTGGGAACCCCACACAGTGTCTGTCATACCACTGTCTCATGTGACACATGTCCAGACAGGGATGCGATGGCAGTAACACATCTCTATCATCATGTACTGTCTGCAATCCTCACGCCATGATTCTGCTGTGCACAGATGTGTGTTCAGTGTGTATCACAGGAAACAAATGGTTGCACACACTGACCAGTTCACAGATGGCCCTACAGATGGGGGTCCCTCATGAACAGAGTACTGTTATGTCTGTATTATAACATGCAGAATAGCCATTACCACACACATGTTAAACAGGCAGTAGTCTCAGTGCAGCATAGCTACACTTACATGCTGTATTCATGTGTGGCATATCACCCTCCTGTCTTTAGGCTATTTCCCACTGTGGAAAATGATTGAGGTACATCCAGATATCATCTGTGATGCTGTGTCAGAACACCACATCCGGGTACCACTCACAGCAACTGTCATGGCCAGATAACAACATGTTTCCCTAGATAGTGTACTCTGTTTATCATGCGGATGGCTATGGGAACACCATCACAGCTGTACCACATGCAATCAGCTAGAGGAGGACTGCAATAGGTGCAGAGGCCATCACCTGACCATGTCCATCACTTACAATACACATGCTGCTGCTGTGCAGGTGTACAGCTTCACATCCACCAGAGAGTGTGTGGGTGTGACAGGCAAAGTACACCAGGGAAGGCTTGTAGACTTAACCATAAGCATCATCTGCCACACGCTGAACAGTACAGGGGTCAAACCCCTGACTACTCATTACTATTACATGTGCATGACATTACTACATGTGCCACAAAGGCAACATGTTGCTGTGCTGTAAGAACATATGTGTGTAGGTGAGTGACATCTGCAACAGGTATAGTAGACATACATTAGGTGTGGCACACATGGCTGTCCATGTGAGCAGATGCCATTGTCACCACAACCACACTCTCTAATGGACACGCATTAACACCTTTGCCAGGGCAACAAATACACAATGTAACTACTTAGTTTGCCACACTGCAGTAATGCACAGGACCACATGCACCACAGGGGCTATCTGGAGGTTATATGGGCTAGGGCATGTGAAAGTGCTTGACATCTGTTGTTATGCCAGTGAGGGTTATACTGGGAGTGACTGTGGTTGGGAGCATCATGACCCACATGCAGACACAGGGTGCCAGTAAAGGCATGCAGGTATGCATTGTTTCATGGGTGTGTAGTGGTTGGCTGTGCAAGATGGCTGTACAAGGCTTGGTGAGGGGTAATCCTTGGCATTGCGTCACCCGACAATGGTGTGCAGTGCAGGGGTGTAGTGTCTGCAATGTCCCACAGAGATGGGTACTGCATTATCTGGCCTGACATCCAGGTTACCAATGTGTAGGGCCATAGCTTTCCAATGCATGCCATGTCTGTGTTTGATAGTCTTTCACATGGACATTGCCTGGGATGTGCATGTCCCACAATACTGTACAGTGACATGTACAGGTGTACCTGGTTTGGCAGACACATGTTGTGTACACAGCCTGTTATACCCCAATATGCCAATACTGGCCTGGTGTGGCGAAACCTGCTTATAGTGAACAGGTCGGCCCTGCACCTGCATGGATGGTATGATACAGATATTCTGTGGTGTCAGTGGCATGGGTCCATACAGGGCACATGTGTACAGCATTGTCTGGCCTTTGTGGATCACATTTGATGGCACCATATATGTTGCAGGCATTCAGTGTGGAACATAGTGAAGGCACAATGTCTGCATATATGTGCCTATTGTACCACTGTACAGGGTGCCATGTCCTCTGCAGGCCACTGCATTCACACCATGCCTACTATCTGTCTTCAATGTGCATGGTACTAGCAACATAGCGGGATATCCTAGGCAAGTTTGCCTGTGCATGGCACATGTGTGCGGGACATATACCGGGTACTAGTAGGGCTGCATACTTAGTTCACCAGGCCTTTTGCCAGATGTATGGGTACGGCTTGCCAGCACAGTTCCCTGGCTGTCTGACAGCTGTACTCCTCGTGAGGTGGTCAATGTGTCATAAGACGAATACCATATAAGAAAACTACAAAACCCACTCCCAAACATGTCCAATGGTAAGACAGTCATGGCCACTTCTACACAGGATCTGACAGACAAACATACACTTGCCATTTCCAGTATACAAACCCCTACTGTATCACACTGCAGCAATACATGTTTAGGGCACACGCTATGGCAAATACTACAAAGCACTGTACTTGTCTCATGCAGGCAGACACACACACTTGGCATGTCTGGGATTAGAATACTGACCTAGCTACTTTACTACACTACAGCATTACACAGTTACAGAACACGCTACTGAGATTACTGGGACACAGCAGTCCCAGAGGTGTATTTGTAGGTGGGTGACATCATCCGCCTTGCATAAGGTGGGTATAAAAATGTAAGGAGTGTGAGCAGTCTAAAAGCATTACTCAGTTTTTAGGCAGACAGTGACACACATACACAGCAAGTGTGGGACTAGAACACCGACCTAACTACTTCATTACACTACTTAATTACGCAGTTACAGAATGCGCTACCAAGATTACTGGGATACAGCACTCCCATAGGGGTATTTGTAGATGGGTGACATCATCAGCCTTGCAAAAGGTGGGTATAAGAAATGTATGGAGTGTGAGCAGTCTAAAAGCATTACTCAGTCCTCAGGCAGATGGGGACACACACACAAGGCAAGTGTGGGATTAGAACACTGACCTAACTACTTTATTACACTACAACATTACGCACTTACAGAACACACTACCAATATTACTAGGACACAGCACTCCCAGAGGTGTATTTGTAGATGGGTGACATCATCATCCTTGCCAAAGGTGGGTATAAGAAATGTATGAAGTGTGAGCAGTCTAAAAGCATTACTCAGTCTTCAGGCAAATGGGGACACACACACATGGCAAGTGTGGGACTAGAACACCGACCTAACTACTTTATTACACTACAACATTACACAGTTACAGAACGCGCTACCGAGATTACTGGGACACAGCACTCCCAGAAGTGTATTTGTAGGTGGGTGTCAACATCAGCCCTGCCAAAGGTGGGTATACGAATTGTATGGAGTGTGAGCAATCTAAAAGCAATTTACAGTCCTCTGGCAAATGAGGACAGACATACACACACACACACACACACACACACACACACACACACACACACACACACACACATGTGTCAGTGGTGGAAACGGAACACCTGCCTATTTACAGATTACTATTACAATACAACATACTTACGAGTCGCACCACACAGACTACACATTTCAAGGCTGTCATTATGACCTTCTAGGAATGCAGACATCAACAGGGATGCTGGCAGTTAAGATGTACATACCTGTGAACCTGTGTGTTTAAAGTAGGAATCCATCCTGACCTGGAGAATGCCCATCTGTAGAATGGAAGACTACTACCACTATACAGGGTTACAATGGCCATGCCCAGACACAGAGGCACATAGCCGACACAAGGTGTCACAGGGCATGCTCACACACTTAGTAGTACAGGGGGCATGCTCATACACTTAGTAGCACAGGGCTGTTTGGAATGCACTATGTGTCCATCTACACAAGGATATACTGGGCATGCTCATACACTTAGTAGCACAGGGCTGACTGGGATGCACTCTGATTCTAAACACAGAAGGCCACAGTGGCTATGCTATTACAGGTAGACGTAAAGAACACATTGTAATGACACTGGTCTTTTACATAATGTCTGCTGTCATTCTGGGATGACATAGCTGACAGTAGACAGGCCTTCGACACATATCACATGCATCCATACTTCAAGGGAGTGGGGATAATACCCAAGTTGCATCCGCAGTGCCATTCCAAGGCAAATGTCCTAAACACAGGATAACTCCCTGACACCTACAGGACAACTGCATTGTTTTCTTATGCTAACCAGTGCTAGATGTGTAGCGTCCATAATCACAGCTGGTCACTGTAGATCCAACAATGGGGAGTACTGACATCTGTGCAGTGAGGAACACCTGGCTGATGGCTCTGTAGTGCACAATAGCACTACCATCATATACTTCAGAACCAGACATGTGGGCCATAACACAGGTACGGACCGCTCCAGGTGGTGTCCCCACATACATAAAGGCCACTCACATGTACTGACTGGTACCCCCATGAAAGGCATCACAGATGAGTCATGTACAGGACACAGTGTCACATGCTGCATTCTAGGATGTACACCTCAGACACCACCATGCCCTTGGACCACCAACATGCATCCATACATGTTGTAGGACATATAAGAGTACACCACCATATGTCCCTTGATCTGCGGACTGTACCAAGCTCTACATCAACTGTAGAGACTAACCATGTACTGACACAGTTACATCATGTGTTATGCAATGCAATGATACCACTGTCTGTAACCAGGTCAGCTGTACATATACCAGGGGCCCTCAGTACTTTCCACCATTAGCAGATGACTGTTGCTGTACACCAGTACACACCCTCATGTATGGATATGACATATATGTACCTGCCCTGGGTATATACATGCCACCCACACACACACACACACACACACACACACACACACACACACACACAACATACATGTAAATAGCATAGCTGTTGTTGCCTTTTGTGCAAACAGGAGGCTATAGCCATTGCACACATGCAGGTCCATGGCTGCTGAATGCTAAAAGTACATAAGGTGTGATATCGATGTTGACAAAGGTAACATTCCCTCTGTACTGGTCATCCATTACACCCATCATATCATACAACAGTCCATGTTTCATGTATGTCATTACACATGTCCACCAATTGCAATGCCTACAAACATGCCCAAATGACAGGATTGTAGGACCTACACAACTGTACATGTAGTGTTGTGCGTTCAGATAACATGTGTGTGCAGTTGCTGATGTATGCATGTGACGTGCATCCCAGTACATCATGCAGTTGCAATGCAGCCTCAACATTGCCAACTGTATATGGTGATAAGCTGAATGTACGGAAAGATGTACCTCAAGTATGGACAGATGCGTGGACATAACTAAGTGGTGGGGCATCTTTGCAGATGGATGTTTGCTGTGGACAGCTCACAGGTGTGTCACAAGTGGTCCTACAATAACCTGTGTAACCAGTAAGCAATGGTTTTGTTAACTGAAGGACATAACACACAACTTACACACCGGTCAGGGTGACAGCGAAGGTAAATCACTTGACACCTGATAATAGTCAAGATGTCCCATGTGCATATATCAGCACTGTTGCACAGGAAGCGTCAGTACAGTTTGTATCATGTGCAATACTGCTGTACGTCTGTCATACATATCATGACCTAGGCAGGTCTGAGATTCACAGTACTGGCATGTGTAGTATATTCATACATACCTGTGAGTAGTCCACATTGACATATGGGACACTAACTGCAAACACTGACATCCACCGGCACGTGCAATTAGACCTGAAGGAAGACAGCAGAACATCATGACCAACATGCAGTTAGTACAAAATGCAGGAACCAGATAGACCAAGTAAATAAAATAACCAGCTGAATGCGAGATGAGCAACACAAAGGTAGTAGCGTAGTCGAAAAGTTTAATATCCGCTTTCGTCAGTGGACTTCTTCAGAATACACAAATAGCACAGTTTAAAACATTTAAATATCCAAACAATTAACATACAAATTGATCAATCAAACCATAATTAATCAAATAATTAAAACAAATAAAAAACAAGAGTACTGATGTTCAGGTGAAGAAATTTAAAGGAACAAGTCCCTTGTTGATCTGTAATTTCCTATACTTTAAAAAACATTTTATGTTAATATAATCGTTCAAGCCAGGAGACTTGTCAGCGTTAAGTTTTATTTGCCATATTGCTTCACGCTGCTCTAAAAAATTTTTGTAGTCTCCTGCTCTAAGATCAGGATGTACCACTTCCAAAACAGAAAATAGAAATTTTTTATATAAACTACAAACCTTGGTGTGTTTATAAAGAGCATTGTTATCATCCTTAGTTTTAATACTATAAAGGTGTTCTCTGATCCTAATATTTAAACAACGGGTGGTCATGCCAATGTAAAAGGCAGGACAACCTGAACATTGACTAACATAAACCACCCCTTTCGTTTTACAATTAACGTACCCAGGGACCTTAAAGGTGTAATCAATGTTTTCTATTCTAATATATGGTCCCTCTGAAATGAATCGACACATATTGCAACTGTGACAACAATGCATCCCAGTCTGCTTAGTGTTAATGTCAGAATTCATCGTGGTTTTACTTTCCAAAATCCCCTTTAAAGTGTTATGGTTCCTAAAGACAAAAGAGGGAGCACCACCAAAAGTCTTTTTCATCTCCTCATTTCCCTCGATAATTTTCCAATTGTCAACAATTACTTGTCTAATCAAAGTACTATCAGAGCTAGTCTCCAGGGAACACATAAGTGATGTTTTCACATCATTTTTAATATCTCCTTCCCTAATGTTACTAATAATGGAAGTAGGGTAGTCAATAATAGATCTAAAAATACTAGGACGTTTCTGTAAAATTTCATTCATAGTTATACATAAATTGTTAAGTTCATACCCCCTCTCATGAAATAAAGAAACAATGATATAAAATTCCTCAAGTAGGTCACTATGTTTGGATGTCATCCTACTTGCCCTTATAAACTGTCCACGTGGGATGTTTCTAATAACGTGCTGGGGATGGTTACTGGAGTGGTGTAGGTACCCATTGGTAAAGGTCTCTTTACGGTAGATCTTACTATGTAACCGTCTGTCTTCATCGTCCCAATATAGGAGGATGTCCAAAAAATTCACCCTCATCCCTACAGCACCCATGGTAAACTTCAAGAAATCTGAGGTATTGTTAATATACGTAAACAACTCATTAACTACAGATAAATTGCCTTCAATGACAAAAAATAAATCATCAATATATCGGCAAAAAAACTTGATATTAAATTTTAGCTTCAAAATAGGTATCACCACGTGTTCCCACGAGGCCATAACTAGATTAGCAAAAGCAGGGGCGGCAGAAGACCCCATAGCCACCCCTTTTCTCTGCCTATAGTATTGTTTGTCAAAAAGAAAAACATTATTTTCTAAAATTAATTCCAAAAACAATCTTATTGTAGAAACAAAACTAGAGGTGAATTTACCACCTTTCCTTGTCAAGAGTTCACAAACTGCTTCTATTCCCTCACAATGAGGAATACAAGTGTATAAGGAAATAACATCACCTGGCTAACACTAAGCAGACTGGGATGCATTGTTGTCACTCCCAAAGTTGCTTAGAATATGCAGGAATCCCTGTCGAAGTTCTTCATTTCAGAGGGACCATATATTAGAATAGAAAACATTGATTACAGGGGATCCTTTAAGGTCTCCTGTCATAAACAAAGCGTATAGTTAATTGTAAAACCCTCTGGTTTATGTTAGTCAATGTTCAGGTTGTCCTGCCTTTTACATTGGCATGACCACCCGTTGTTTAAATATTAGGATCAGAGAACACCTTTATAGTATTAAAACTAAGGATGATAACAATGCTCTTTATAAACACACCAAGGTTTGTAGTTTATATAAAAAATTTCTATTTTCTGTTTTGGAAGTGGTACATCCTGATCTTAGAGCAGGAGACTACAAAAATTTTTTAGAGCAGCGTGAAACAATATGGCAAATAAAACTTAACGCTGACAAGTCTCCTGGCTTGAACAATTATATTAACATAAAATGTTTTTTAAAGTATAGGAAATTACAGATCAACAAGGGACTTGTTCCTTTAAATTTCTTCACCTGAACATCAGTACTCTTGTTTTTTATTTGTTTTAATTATTTGATTAATTATGGTTTGATTGATCAATTTGTATGTTAATTGTTTGGATATTTAAATGTTTTAAACTGTGCTATTTGTGTATTCTGAAGAAGTCCACTGACGAAAGCGGATATTAAACTTTTCGACTACGCTACTACCTTTGTGTTGCTCATCTCGCATTCAGCTGGTTATAACATGCAGTTAGTGTTTGTTACACAAGACACATACTGTTAACAGTACAAAATGCATTGTATACCTGTAGTACATGGTATTTCTGCTGCCTGTCAACAGTACTCAACAATTGTGAACTACACTTATCTTCCTAGTCTGTTCGGCCTGTGCATCAGACCATATGAACATGTCCCTGCACTGATGGTGTGGATGTCAGGGATGCAGCACAGGCATCATCATATGCACAGGGTGGTAATGTTTGCCAGAGGCCTAGGCTGCACCATTGGATGACATCATGTGTGTGGGTTAGGGCCTTTGATCTAATTGGGTGTATGTGGATGTTATGCATGTGTGTGTTGCGGTGCCCTACATATGTTTCCAGTGTGTGCGTGTATGTTTGCACACAGTTCTGCCATGTGTCTGGCCTACACAGGGGTATTATTGATAGCTGCAGACTGTACAGGTGAGGCTTTACAGTTCACGGTGTCCGGCCACGGACATGTGACCTGTGCCTGCCAGGGGTTGAACGGGCACTACCAGGCAGAGGTGCAGATTGGGTACTGTCTGATGTCACTTGTCCACTGGAACTGTGGCCCTGTTGGGACCATCCTGGGCCATGTGCACGTGGCCTACTGTGTCGTCATGTGGACAGCACAGCACCAGATGCACTGTTGCTGCTACCGCCACATGTGTCTGGTGACACCAGCTGCTGTGCTCTGTCTTGCAGGATCATGTTGGCCAGAAGTCCTCCTACGAGCAGCACTGGCCACGTGCCTGTGTGGGGTACCACCAGTCAGTTGGCTGACACCATGGTGTGCAATCACACCTTCCATAGCCCCCACACTTTCCTGTTCCAAGCTACCACGTGCCAACTGTCCTTCCTCTATGGCTGCTGGTGATGGGGTATGTGCAGGCATGGGATCTGTGTGCGAGGATGAGGGGGGTATAGCTGGAATGGCAACCAATGGCACAGTTTCAGCCCCTGACAACTCTGCCTGTGCCTCAACCATATGTTCATCATCACTGCTAGAGTCTGTGGGGACACTAACATCAGATGTACCACAGGAGGGCAACACATCTACATCACCTGTGAGGGCAGACAAGAACTTTACATTACAATCTATACAATAGACACACGCACGCATGTGATATGACAGAAGGCATGCAACATGCATGTGATACGGTAGATGGCATGCAGTGCAGACAATAATAGTGGTAGTTATCATACATCCCTATGTTGCACACAACAGCATGCATGTGTCATAGCAGACGGCATGCAAATTTCACAATCATAGTAGTAGTTAGCATACATCCCTGTGTTACACCATGTAGACCAGCACAGGTTAACAGTACACCAGCCTGATGCGTGGCATATGACCTTGACAATCACATGTAGTATGACATGTGATCTGCTGACATGTGCAATGATATGCAGACATGTTTGAAACAATGGTGTCCTGTCAAATATACAGTGGGGTAATGGTGTCCCAATGTAGTGTTGTCTGTCTTCCCTACAGATATACTGCACATTTAGCTGATGTGCATGGCCATTGCAGGAAATCATGAGGCATCTCTATTGCTATACAGTGTGAGTTACAGACACAGTTCATAGCCATGACTGCGTTCCGATACAATACATATATACTGTGGAATGTGACCCACGTCACTGAGGTGTATACACACTAAACCATGATGTGAAAGTTGTGACACATGTCACTGAAGGGTATAAGGATGACACCCCTGCACATCTGCAACCATATTGCTGCTGCCTGGCAACTATGGCCAGACATGGCAAACACGTCGGTACACCATGTCCCACATGACATCTGTGTACCACACACACACACACACACACACACACACACACACACACACACACACACACACATGAGGAGCAAGTATGACATTGATGTCCGACACCAGCAAGGGGAATGTACTGTATCTGTGGGCTGATGTGGATACTGTACAGGTGATTGCTGTCATGTTGTGACACCCTCAAGATGTTCAACACATCTTATGTGGTGGATTGATGTTATGCCTGCACAAGATGTGCACAGGCCTGTAGGATGTCTAGTGTTCCACATCTACAATATAACCATTACACAAAGGCCATAGTTGGACCACGTAAAGCCATTGTACGACAGGTTGTACACACAAGCACATCACGTCTACTGTGTGTGTTGCTCCATGTCTCTGGCCATCCTCCATGGCCATGTGTATACATGTGTTGGCCAAATTATTGTGACGGGCATCTATTTCACATGTCTGTGTTGTCCCATATGGCATACACCCATAGATGTCATATGCTCCACTGACGACACGGTTATGCAGACAAAGGGTGGTATGTGGGATATGTTTTCAGGTTAGGTAAGCAGTGTTGCAGCCAGGCCACTAGATGTCATGGACATGTCAAGATAGCACATCACATTGTGTGACATTCATAGCAGGGCTATGATCCACACCAGTGAATCCTGTGGGCTGGCCATACTCCAGCCCACTGTGTAGTACTGTTTGTATACCCCACATGTGTAGTTCTGATCTGTAGTACATATCCCTACAGTGAACAGCACCTCCACCATTGTATGCACAGCTGTCCACACATCTGGCAATGACAGTTTGTGAGGATTCATGTCAGTGAGATGATTCACATAGTTTGCAAGTATTGCACATGGGTAGGCATTGTGATGCATTGCAGGTCTGACCTGTATATTGTGACAGGACCATATATTATGTGTACATATTGTAAATGGCCACATGGCAGATAGATCTGTGCATTACGATTCCTGATAAATAATAACAGTCTCACCTGCAATGAGCTGCTGTCACAGCAGAATGCCAGAGGTACCTAATTAGGAGTAACACAGCAGTATGAGCATTATCCATGCCTGTATGATGACTACAGGCTGCAATGTGCATGTTAACACATACACCAGTACATTAGACTATACTATGGTGCATGCACATGTGTGCATACACAGAGTAGCATACTATAGTATGAGGCATGTGTGTATACTTGCCTAGCATATGATGTTACATTACATATTGTACAGTGACACATGCAACTATATGGAATATAGTTGTTATAGGTGCAGTACTGACTTATCAAGTAACTCCAGGTTCAGTGGTTAAGAGAAACCCACCTCCACAATATTGGCTAAGGCTTGTGGATGTGGTTCTGCAGGTGTCCCCAGGTTGGCCAGTAGCTCCTCGGTACATGTGAGTGGGGCCTGGGTTGGTGGTCCACCACCTGTTGCACCTTGTTCCCTGGTGATTGCATTTGCATGCTGTTTTGCCCATCTAATGAGGTCTGTACAGTGTCTGCACACCTGCTGGTATGTGTGGTTGGGGCCACCCACATCATTAACCCTCCTGCGAAGTTCCATCCACAGGGCATCCTGCTGCTGTGCATCCTGTGGCACATGGCTGAACAGGATATCATGATTGTCAAGTAGGTATGGGATGAGGGCCTCATCCTCCAAGTGGGTAAAAGGGGGTGGCCTTGCACGCGGCATACCTGGAAGACATAATGATGGAGACAGGTCACAGTAACTCACAGAGGCATACAGAGCTATAGCTGGATATACATGTGTACCACATTTATTACGTTTAAATAGTTGTATTTGCAATCCTACATGACACTGATGGGTTTGTGTCACACACATATGACAATCAATGGTGAGTGGATATTATCACCATATATGTGTGTGTGTCACCTGATTACATTGCTCATACTCCATGTGGATGCTGTCTTGATGTGGGCATGTCTGTTTGCCTGTACTGGTGTTCCTACCTATCAGCACATGGCTGGATGTGTCCACATTAATGCAGTCGACCTTGATGGTGTGTATATGTCACATATAAAGACTTACACTGCCTTAACAGACATGACCTGTGACCCTGCAGACTTTCTCACATAAGGTTTTACATGTATGTGTTCTGCCATATACATCTACACGGCACTGTACAGTAATTCAACATCCTGCCATGTGTCACCTGTGTTGCACATGTGATATACATGGGACACTGGCTAGCCAGATGGTATTTGCAGGGATGGATATCAACTATAGCATGTACAGTCAAAGTCAACTAGTAGGCTATATGCCATGGGCCATGTATGACTCTAGGATGAAAGGTTACTTGGCAGTTGCAGACAGGCAGGTCTCTGGGGCCAGGTGGAGCAGTGCCACATTACTGATCCACAGGGTTAATGATACATTTACCATGTGGTCATCACACCATGTCTGAGAGGCGAGTGATGTGCAGCTTTGATGGACAGGAATGCATAGTATGGCAGGACTATGTAAAGTGTATGGGACAAGGATCTGTCCAGCATGTGGAAGGTGGATGTCCATGAAGTATGTGTTTGAGATCAAGATGTGTACATGTAGCATGTCCAACATCACTAGGTTGGACATGGATTTATTCAGGGTATGCATCATGCTACATAGTGGAGATGGGGAATGAGAAGGCTGGTGTAGGCCATCTGCACATGGCCAATACCTCTTAAAGGAAATATGTGTTCTGACATGGGTCACTTGAATGTTGTGTATGGCTGGACAATGATTTCTACATTCATGGATGGCACCCTGTCATTATTAGGGTTGCCACATACGACTACCTGACAGGTGTGGTGATGTAGCTATCACAGGAAAGACAACTGCCCAACTGCATCCCTTACACACAAGTGTCCATTATGTTGACCGCTGCCTAGGTGGTAGTTCATGGGTACAGGGTTATTAACATAGGGGTGACAATGCAATATGTAGCTGTCAGATTGTGGCCATATGTCACACACACCTCACCCACAAAGCCCCTTCTGTATGTTGTCCACAACACTCCTGAGTCGGCTATTCCTCCTAGGTCATAGTCATTTGCATACTTCAATAGGCAGATGCCTTCTGTTTGTCTGTGAGATATGGACTACAATGAGGGGGAATACAATTCATTAACCCTGACTTACTGTAGCTGCCACTGGTGTGATGAGCATGTATTATTCAGACACCTTCTGTAGTGTTGGTTCTGCCAGCAGTCCCGTTGTAAAACACTCCTGTGACATAGGAATGTACATCTAGTATACCGAGTGTAGGTGGTACACAGTATGGGTGATGATGTCCTATGACCTGGCAAGGTTATGATATGCAGTGTGAAATCAACCTTACTGTCATCTACATCTGTACTGCTGACATCAATTATTTGATCAAGGTTCATAGCCTTCCAGACCAGACTCAGCAGGGTAGTAGTGCAGTACTTCCCATTATCAGTGGTGTCTCCCCCTTTGTGGGTTGTGATACCTGTTGGTGTGCACTATTCAGTGTGTACACAGCCTGACATGGAGCTATGTTTTACATGATGTGTACGTGGAGAGGATCTTGTTTTGCCATATGTGTATGATACAACCTGTGATGTGGACAGGTCCCATGCAGCCTGAGTGCAGCTTGTACCTGCATAGTTGTGGACACAGGGGCCCTGTGGTGCACATGGATATATGATTGTGTATTTGTTGGGGGTCAGTGTGTTTATGTTATGCAAGACCCTATCTGGATTGCTTATTTATGCTCAGCACTTGTTCAGAACTTGTAAGCATTATGTAAGCTATTAATTACTATAGCACTCAATCTTCTTCATTACCTAGAGGTAAACACATTTTGTACATACTTTTCTCACTTGCTTAGAGTAAAATAGCTCTTGTACTCACTTTCCTCCCTTATCTAGGGGAAAGTATTTCTATATTCAGGCATGTCCAAGAGTCAACTGTCAGTGTTCTCTCCTGTCTATCTGATGAATATGGACATCTTGAGGCAATGTACACATTGCCTCATGTACACAGACAAGCCTCTATGCCTACCACCCAACACTACAACCTGTGAGAGATGCACTTATCTAGCCAAACTGGAGGTAAAGCTCTCTCCAACCAAGCCTAACCCTAACAGTCATGTGGAGAAGGTAAACATTCACACCACACCACATTCATCACATAGTCTCACTGAATCTACCCCACCATTAACTGAGAAAATTACTCGTGTACCAATTCATTAGCTCAATGCTTTCTGGAATTCATAAACACCAATGCCCTGGGTCAACATATCTACACACCCATCAGGGGCAACAATATCTTAGACCTAGGCATTGCCAACATGAGTGACCGGTGCTCCACACATGAAGGTAACTCCTCGTTGGTCCGATCTGATCATGAGCTGAACACCGTTGATATCCACATCCTGCCCCACCCCCCATTAAGGGAACCACAGTATAATATGTCTACAAAGCCAACTTCATGCTTCTTAAGACAGACATGGTGAACGTTATGACACACATGCAGATGGACAATACTGTTCCAGCTGCTGAATCCTACACAAATACACTCTATAAGCACTTGCACGAGTGCATGGATTGTGCTATCCCAAACAGAACCAAGATGCTATACTCCTAATTACGGAAACCAATCTGGTGGTCCCATGCCATAAACAAACTGTACTACAGGAGGAAGACACTGTTGCAAATGAGAGTGCAATCCCATGTGTTGAGGAGCTCCCTGATCAGCCTCAGTAAGAAGGTGAGATCCCTTATAAGATCCACCAAAGCTAGCTATGAAAACAAAACCGCCACTAATTCCAACAACAACCACAAAGCATTCTCTAGCTATGTCACATATCTCGATGTCAACACCCAGATCTGCTCTGAGTTACAGCACAAAGGCACGAATATTACAGAACCAACTGATATTGCCATCATCCTGGCAGATAGGTTCAGTGCTCCCTTTCCCCCCTCCCTCTCAAAGCTGCACACTCTAAAGCCAATATCAAAGCATCCATGGGACCGGACAACATCCCAGGCTGCGTTTTGCATGAACTTCAGAATGTACTGGGTCCCCACCTACGCACCATGTTCAATAGTAGCCTCGCATCGGGCTTAGTGCCCTCTGAATGGTGCACAGCAACAGTTATCCCACTCCACAAAGGTGGTGCCACAACGGACCAAGGGACCTATTGCCCTATAGGCCTGACTAGCCTGGTCTGCAAGACTATGGAGCACATCATGGATCTCAGTCACAGAGACATTGGGTACCTCCAAACCTTTGACCCCCTCCCAGTTTGGCTTTGCTAAGGGCAGACCATGCCTCCTAAACCTGGTGGACTTCTTAGAGACAGTTACTAAGGCATTAGATGAGGGTAAGGAGGTCCACACAGCCTACCTAGATCTCTCAAAGGCTATTAACACCATTCCTCATTCTGGTATTATCAACATACCCATCCACCTGAACATTAACTCCTACGTCATGTGATGGTTTGCAAAGTGGCTCACGGTCAGAACCCACACAGTGGGAGTTGCATGCCCTAGGTCCGACTGTATACCAGTTACAAGTGGCGTCCCCTAGGGCTCAGTCCAATGACCCCTCATGTTCGGTATATAATTTTCTGACGTACAGACAAGCACAGGAGGGCTTTGGCTGAAAAGGTTTGCAGACGACTGCAAACTAGAGGACATAATTGTTTCCCCAGCTGTTACAGACATCCTCTGGAAGGGTCACACTGAGATGGATACCTGGTGTCAATACCATGGCCTCAAGCTGAATCCCTAAAAGTGCATAGTCATCCCCTTTGGATATAACTAATTACCCATGGACTACCACATAGGTGCTAGTCCCTTACATACAGAAAAGTTAATAAGGGATCTGGGAACCCCACTAGATAGCAATCTCTCCTTCAATACCCATAATGACAAGGTGGTTAGAATATCCTTCTACATGGCCCCCCTAATCTCTAATGAGTTCGCATCCAGATTAAAGGAAGCCATTGTGCCTCTCTACTCATGACTTATTAGACCCATTAAAGGATACAACACCCCATTTGGGATATACCTTACAAGACAACTGCAACAGCTTGGAAGACCACAACAGTACCACACCAAGAGGATTACTGACCTCAAACAGATGACCTATGCAGCCCAACCTAAGAAACTCCAGCTGTACTCGGTTGCATACCGCATACTCACAGGTGATCTCTGCTTGACATACAATGCCCATGTCCAACCCAGTATTGCTGGATATGCTCCACCTAAACAGAGGCCCCTGAGAGCCACATGCTCTAGGGATATACACCTAACCACAACGATGACTAGGACGTGCTGGATGGATAGATTCCTGACCCGGACACCCCCCATGCTTTGGAACATGATTCCAATGTACATCAGGCAGGGTCCCTCACTAGCACTCTTTAAGGGAAACCTTGACGTGTGGATGGAAGACAGACATGCACGCCAGGGATCACTGCAGTGGCTCTGCTGGACAGAGGCACAGGGAACTAATGGCTCTGTCGTTCAGAGGCACAGGGAACTAACCTATGGGGTTGGCGAAAGCCAACACACTTTAGCTAGGCTTGTAAATACCCTTGGTAAGACGGTCTAGTACCTACCTTTGCACTTATTACATGTCTTATGTGCATGAATAGTTAACTAGCTCTTCCATTTTATTTTGCTATCATGCTGATAAACTGTCGGGTGACTAAAAGTTATATGTATCCTGTTATCATGTATTGTAAATGCCACTAGACATAGCTAATGTTTGCCTAACATAACAGTAATGCTATGTAACTTGTAATACATATCTGCCTACAATACTGTACATTACACAGTTATTGGCACAATATCCCACAATGCAAATCATAATTGCACAGTGGGCCAACCTTCGACACGTTATTCTCAGTAATACACCCATACATATGGCTACTGTTACAATATATCAACATATATTATCCCTTGTTATAGCACATACTTGTTGGACCAGCCCTGCCACTGACAGCGGCTGGTGAGGAATATTTGTGTTCAAAGCCCTTATATAGCATCCCTCGTGGTGTATGCGGTGTTTGTCTTGTGACCTACAGCAGTACACACAAATACTACAAGCGTTACTATGCTCAACAATACATCACTACAAGATAACTGCTTCCACCATATGGATTGTGTGCACTTTAAATACTACAGAAAAGGTACTAAATACACAGACATACTGACTGTTCTACATACCTTATTAGTAACCCGAGGTGTCGTTAACTGTTGATTCAATCCTTTTCAGTTTGTGTTTCAATCTTCTTTGTAACGTTCTGCTGGTATATACTGATGGTTTGAATGTGTGATAAGCCATCCTTTTCTAGTTAAATATCAGTAATGTGTGGTATCCTGACCACCAATTGGTGTTACAAAGTAGTTAATTAGATGCACATCAGCTGTGCAGCTACTCCATTAGCCGATACCATGGCAACAGTGGTGTATAACTGAGTACTCCTTTTGGGCATTGTCGGTTTACCTTACTTTCGAGGAAGATGGCCTGTGATGTATTTCAACAGCTGTATGGAGACAGACAGAAATATATTAGCTTCATGACTCCCAGGATTGTGTGTAATGGCTAGATGATTTTGTTCTAAATGTGAGTACAGCTGTTATATTTCAGAACATTGCTATTTATGCAGGGTTTGTTTGTACCTGATACTTTTGCAGATGTTTAAGTCTGGCAAGGATGTTTGGGCAGCTCAAGGCTGTATGGCTATGCATGAACTGTTATGTGGTTTACAGTGTGTTCATCAGACATCCTTGATTTGGTGTACAAGTGTAGCATACTGTGCTGTTACTCAGTAATTGATAACACATCCCGGTGTACACACAACCCTCTGAAACGGGATTAGTGCAAACAAACCCTGTAACATCAGCAGCTGTTCCATTGTATAACAAAAACTATTTCACATGTGGCCATGTTAGTGTGCCTCTGACAAGGTATGTTAAGGCTTCTGCAGATATCGTATAGTGAGTGAATGATCTGTGATGTTATTACAGTTTGTATTGTAATTTGTTTGGGTGTGGGGGTGATGTTGGTGGGTGTACCTAGCAGATGCAGGTGTGTAGGAACTGCTTTTATACATAATCGATATGTGCGTGAGGGTTCCTTCCCTATTTGAACACCTATCCTTTAGTGGACTAATACTATGGTAATTGCAGGCTGATTCATTAAGGCACTGTTATGTGGTTCCTGCATAGCATGCAGGTGATGTTAGTCCTCGAATCCTTTCGGAAATACATCAGAATGTAATAAAGTGTTGCTACATGAAAGCTGTGTATTTCTGTCATAGGTATTTGCAGTCATTGTAGTTGTGTTGGTGACTGACTCTTTGGCTAGGGTTGCCACCTTTTCATATGGCCATAGTGGGACATTTTTGGGACACACATCAGAATTTACAGGCCGACACAAACCCACGGTCAGTACAAGGGATAGAACTTTCCTTTCCTGCCTAAATATAAGCTTATTCTTGTAGCAGTTTAGTTGCTTATCCTGTTTCTGGTAACATGTAGGTATTTTAGATAAAGAAGGAACTATTGTATGCAACTATTACATTACATATGGGACATAATTATGTCCTACAATCCCAGGACATTTGCCACGTTTAATATATTTGGTCAGGACACAACCACCCAAAGAGGGACTGTCCCTCGCAAAGTGGGGCAGGTGGTAACACTATCATTGGCTCATGTCCATAGCACATATTTGTAATAGTGTATAGGCATATACTCTCCATATCCTTTGTTCATAAAGGTTGGTCGTGGTGGAATGTGTGATTGCTATGGTCCATGTTATAGACATATATGAACACTTTAATTGCTGTATACGGGATACCTACTGAATCCCAAAACCACATAGTTCTGATGCACACAGTACCGGGCCCAGACTCCCATACCCCACATTACTGACAGTGACAGTAACTCGTGAAAGTAACATGAACACACACACACACACAGACACACTGCTACCCACCACATCCAAACAAACCATCCTACACTATGTATGAGCAGGTGGGAAAGCCCCCCTACACCCCCCATGTAGGTGTCTGCAGCCCGACACCCCCTACTTTAATATTCTACCTCCTAGATCATGCACAAAGATGCACAAAGCTAACCCACACCCACACATTGCAGTCCCCCAAGAACACACACCACACTCAGAACACACACTTACACACACTACAGCCCTCAGAAACACACTTACCTACCTGAACCGCAACACCAGAAGCACTGACTAACTGTCCCTTAACATTGTGATTTTACACCTCGCGCATCTGGTGTTTCAGTACTGTGTTCTTTCGGACCTTAAGCCTCGGGATTACATGCATCGGTATGTAAAGCAGTCGGTATGTGGTAGGTATCCCATTTATATGTACCTCCATGGTTATGTAGATGTTAACCTATCTGTATATCTACATATATATGTATATCCCCATATATCGACATATATCTCTCTCTCTCCCTCTCTCTCTATATATATATATGATGATGTGTGTATATATATATATATATATATATATATATATATATATATATATATATACATATACATATATATATATAAAACATACACCTTTCATTGGGTACATGCCGGTTTGTCCTATTTCAACACATTCCTACCTTTTGTGTTTTATCCTGTCAGTATACACGACTGCCATTGGTACATCTCAGGTAGCTTAGTGGTATGTTACTGTGAAGATTGTGTACATGGTTGCGTGTTCTAATCCTGGCAGTGATATTTTACTTCTCAGAGCAGGCACTGGTAGTGCAAGGGTGATTAACACACATTTCAGCGGTTGTGTGCTCCACACGTTTATTATTCTGTGGAAAACTACCTATATATGCAAGCTGTGTTTAAGGTATATTATGTAACATGTAAACATCTGAGAAGATTCCTGTCAGGGATACTCCCCATTATTTGGAACTACATCCCTGATTACATTATACAAAACCCCTCACTAACACTCCAGGGAATCCTTGCAGAGTGGGTGGTGAACAGTGGATACAGCCCAGGGATCCCGCAATTGGCTCTGCTCCACAGAGGGACAGTTAGTTAATCGATGGGGTGGCGAGAGCAGACACTTTTTGCCTATGCTTATAAGTGATGTCAGCAGTTGGGCATGTACCTACCTACGTATGTATGCACCTCTACATACAGTATGGACACATGCTGATAGCTTAATTTACTGTTCAGGTATTGACTTACCTTGTGCCAATGGCAGTTGTGTGTACAATAGTTGAGGGCTACCTATGTAGGATGCACACAGCATGACATGACATGACAATTTACAGGTGGTCATGTGTATGTGTGCCATCCATGTTTGCTGTGTGTGTGTGTGCAGGTGGAGAAGGGTGTCAGTTCATGAGTGCCTACACTGTCAGTGTGTGTGTGCTATATGTTCCCTCTTTGCCAAGGCATGGGCATACTGGGCATGCCTCCATCTGCCTACTGGGGTTAGCACAGGGTGTTCGTGGACTGAGTCCCTCTGTGCCTGTGGATCTGTTGGCAATGGTGGTGGGCTGTGAGGGCCTTCACCATTCTGTCCCTGCTGCAGCTGTTTCCACAGGATCATATTGTGTAGCATGGCACATACTATGAAGATGTGGGCACATGTGCCTGGAGAGTACTGCAAGGCTCCACCAGATATGTCCAAGCAACGGAACCATGATTTCAACATCCCAAACATGTGTTCTATGATGATTCTGGTTTCTGCATGTGCCTCATTATGGCATTCTTGCGTGGCTGTGTGTGCATTTCTGATGGGAGTCATCACCCATGGTTCCAGTGCATAGCCAGCATCCCCCACCAGGTGGCCATATGGGATGTCCCCCTTGGAAAATACCTGATACAGCTGTGAGGCATGCCAGATGTGGGAGTTGTGATAGCTTCCAGGGCTGCCAGCACACACATCCATAATGCCCTGGGCATTGCACATGACCTGGCAGTTGATGGAGGGGTATCCCTTGCGGTTTATGTGGCTCCTACCCTGCTCAAAGGGTGGTGACTTGATTTGTATGTGCGTGCAGTCTATTGCACCCAGTACCTCCGGGTAGCCTGCCACACGGTGGAAGAGACTCATATTGCTGGCCAACTCCTCCTGCATTCGGGGGGAGTATATGTGCTCATTGGCATGTGGTAACATGGCATCCAGGAACTGGTGGAGTACCCTGGATGCTGATGCCTGCGAGATACCCATGATATCCCCAGTTGGCCTTTGGAAGGTACCCATGGCTAGTATTCTCAAGCTTACACATACCTTTGTGTCCACTGGAATGGGTTCACCTCTGTTATTTCTGGCTCTGAGGTGTGGCCGGCACAGCTCAACAAGTTGCTGTATGATGTCCCTGTCCACCCTGTAACGCTCTACTATCTCCAGATCATGTAGCACCTGGTAGGTTACCCTGGGTCTGCACACTCTTCTCCTCCTCCGGTGCCTGAGATGGTTGTCAGCATCATCCTCCACACCACTGTCAGTCTCCAAAACATGCTGGTGAATCAAAGCTATGGCGGCCCCTGACATGTACATATTAAAAGTTCCCCATCTGTGTACACCAATGGTTCAGAGTGTCTGGGAATACACAAGTGTGTGTATGGTGCTTTTACACCTTATACTATTGTGCAATGGATGATGCTGGTGTAATTGGGTGTGTTTGTGCAATTCCAGCTGCGGGGTATCTTAATTATTGGTTTTACAGCAGGTACTGCTATTGTGGGGCCTTTGGTGTTGAATTACACTTGGCTGCTGTGATTCATCTATTGCCCTTTACTTCAATTTTCAACCCAATTCTCCTCCCATTGCCAGGCATGCATCCAGCTGCCGGCTTTCTTGTTTTGTACTTTCACAACCCAGGATTGTGTTGGGAAATGTGTTATGTAGCTGATCTACTGCAAGTTTGCTTTGTTCTGCTGTGACAGTTCTCTTTTCTTTGCTGTACGGCACCTCCCCTTTCCTGTTCTGCAGGTAGCTGCTAGCAGCCTTGTTAGCTGTTGTCTATGGCCCACTGTGAGTTCCTAGATGTTAATTACTCATTTGTACTCCAATTACCATGCTGCAGCATTTCCTTATTGTCTTCCCGTATCCTTCCTGTTTCAGCTATGGTGCGTGCCGCGCACCGCCGTTTACCGGGTTTTGAGTGCGTTTTCATCTGCGTTCACAGGAACTTTCAGTTACCTTGTGTGCTCTCAGCTAAGCAAAGCTATGGCTACTTCCACACTCCTATCCTGCGGCTTTGCTTAGCAACAGGCAACCTGGATTAGCAATGATCCAATGTGCTTACAGCTACGGTGGCGCACCCCTCTCTTGATGTCATGTTTACCTCCAGGCCACTCCTCGGTTTTGTACCGCTACACCGTGTGGTACATCCTTACACTGGTGGGGCATTTGCAATTCAGTATTACTTGACTCATTTGCATGGCATTGACTACTAATTCCTAGTTACCGCACAGAAAACTGTTAAAGACCCTTAGCAACCCTTGCGCCATGGTTGTGGTGCAGCATGCATGCCATTGACTATTATGGGGATATCATGAATTGTGTTACATTGCAGTTTTATGACATCTAAATATATTTTCCTTGTGATCCCATTTGCGCACAGATGCACTGCAGTTTTACTTTGCGTTAATGTGGCCATGACATTAAATGTTATTTTTTATGTGTTGTGCATGTTTTTTTATGCCATTGGCTATATATTTAGCCAATGGCATATATTAACATTATAATATGTAAGTTTGGTCTGCTTTCATGGCTCCGATTTTATGTTTGACAAAATGTAAACAGATTTTTTTTGGTTTACATTTCTTCATGCTTACGCTATGCCTGCACCACTTCATGAATCGCTATATACCTTCATTTGCATGCTACACTGCTGTGCATGGAGTAATTAGCATACAAGTGCCGGGAGCTGTGCAGCTCTGGCGTACACTGGTAGTGCATGTGGAAATAGCTCGCACCTGAATCGCTTGGCGGCCATATTTGGCGCCTGGCGCAAGCTTCATGAATCCCAGGGAACATCTATTTTTATGCCCCAGTCATAAATAACTTAATATCAGCTGTTCTTCTGAAGTTAACTTCTTGTGTTGCAGTTTCCACTGTTAAAAAATATATACATCTAAACAGTTACAGTAGTTTATATACATTTCTGCTCAGTACTTTACAAAATATAATTCACAAATGACGCATAACCATTTACAAGATTCCAGACAGCTGTGCTGTTAGTATCTCCCTTTTGTAACACTTCTATATAAATCATGTTAATATTCACAAATAACATATAATTATTTACAAAACTCCAGATAGCTGGGCTGGCAGTATCTCCTTTTGTCACAATTTATATAAACCAGAGTACAGGCAAGTGTACAAGGGTTACAGAAAGATTTAATATCAAACAGTGTAAGTAGGAATGACATGTTCCACAGAAAGTTTGTAAAACTGTTTATGATTCAGTCTGTCATATTTAGTTCTCTCATTATGCATCAACATTTTGTTGATCTGCATTTCCTGCATTAATGCATATATAGTAGAGTGATCTTGCAAACTTCATTTTTGTATGTTTGTGTGAGTTTAGCTGCCTATGATAATCTGTGCAAGATTTTGTACTGTCTTTGCTAGCTCACTTGGTTTTCAGTTTGGCTGAAAAAGGACATATAGCCAACTCACTTGCATGGTTATCCCATGTTAAATAAATAAATACATACATAAACAAATACATAAACTCTTGAGTCTTTGAGATGGAGGTCTGTGCCCATTTTGTAAATTATCTTTCCATCCTTAGCTTTTCCAGTATGACCTAGGGTGACCATACCTCTCAAATGTACCTCATTATGAGGAACGATGTTCCTCAATGCCCCACATTGAAAAGGTCTGTCACACATTCACTAATAATAATTTATTTTCACTGGTATCAACAGCAAATATCATTGAATCATAGTAATTCATCAAAAGAACATTTTGTAATCATTAAGTAATATATTTTAAAGATTCTATGAGCTTCCAATATGCAGTTGTTAGTAAGCTGTCAGTATGTGCTCCACATTTTGACCTTTTGTTCAACATTTTGAAAAAGAAAGGTTGAGAGCTATGAGAG
Organism: Protopterus annectens; assembly: GCF_019279795.1. Classification (NCBI taxonomy): domain Eukaryota; kingdom Metazoa; phylum Chordata; order Ceratodontiformes; family Protopteridae; genus Protopterus; species Protopterus annectens. The sequence goes on from NC_056731.1 coordinate 1,791,360,536, forward strand.
TGACTACTCTGCTCTTGTTTTAACTAGGAAGCAGTTTATCTATGTATCTTACACATCCTTTGATCCATAACTGTTCACACAGTTCTTTCTTTCTTGTCTGACTTGTTTGACCCTTATTTGACCTTTGTAACCACGTGTGTTAACCCTCATGTGAAAGTTATCTACTCTGAATGCCATAATATCAAATAACTGCTTTTTCATATGGCCATTTGTCACAGCATCTTATTTTGCCTAGACTGTGGACATTTTATTGCACTTCCTTCTATTTTTCTTTTCTTTTCTTGGACTTGCCTATCTGTGCCTTCTTGTAATTTATATTGCAATTTTCTTTTTCCATTTACCACTGGCCTTTTCTTACCATTCCCTCATTCTTCATGTTTATTTCACTGACCATTTAAGTTTTTTTATCAAAACAAGAAAGGATGCTCAAGTATTTATGCAACATCTCTCTGTTACCTATGTGAAAGGCTGTTTAAACCTGTTACTTTATGATATTGTTTCTCCTCATAACAAACGCAGGTCTGAGTTGGCCTATATCTCATCAAATGAATCCTGGTTCCTCTGCAAATACTAAATCACCACTTTACCCTAGTTTTCTAATTACCATTTTCCTGCATTTCGTATCCTTTATGGATGTGCTTACACCATTTTGCAGCTGGTGTTTTTATTTACATGCCTTCTGTTCACAGTGAATGTTTTCAGACATGATATTTCTGTTAAGCAGTCCTATAAAACAGTTCTAATTTACTTTACAAGTAACACAAAACAACAACTCTTAAAGGCTGCTTAAAGTGCATTGTGTCAAACCATGGCAAGTACTAGATGTACTGTTTGGGAGCAAATAATAAGGCAGGGAAAGGAAACAAGAGTGGGATGAGGTCAAACAGAAGTCTGGACGTAAGGTTAATGACCACCTTCCTTACTAGGGACTGACATCTGAGTATAGGCAAAGAGAAAGAGATAAGTGAATGACCAATTTTATAGTTTTTAGTTGAAGCTCGAACAGAAGCTGCTGTTAAAAAGGGGTAATTAGTAGGACATAAAATATTGCATGATAATTATAAGAATTGGTCAGAGAAAGTTAGAGAGAATAGAAAGGGAACTTGCAAAGAAACAATGGGAAGATATTTGTATGTCTCCCAAGTATGCAACAAACTCTAGAAGGTTTTAGATTTTTGCTTGGAAGAGTGTAAAAGGATACTTTATATCTCAAGCAGACTTAAGATTTTCTTCAGGTACATAACAAATGCTGGAAGTGTCATGGGAAGAAAAGAGGTAAATACAAATGTCCTTTTTGGGTGTATAATGAGTTGGTAGATTTTAAAAAGTACTTATGGAGTACATTGTCAGAATTTTTGGGAGAGCAAATCTTTTTAACCAATGAAATGATGCTTTTGTTCTGGAACATACGATCTGAATTGCCTAGACATAGTAAGATATTACTAAATTTAATGCTATTGGTTGCAAAAAAAAAAAACAATTACTAGAAAATGGAAATCAAAATCTAAACCCTGTATAAATGAAGTACAGAATATCTCAAAAGGAGATAAAGGAACTGGAGGTGGGATCTTTAGAAAAGGGAAGGAGCAAATTGCATATAAATAAATTGAATTGTGGGAACAATACACACAGAATAATCTTCAGGAGATGGACTGAATTTAAGTGAAGGTAGGGACTTAGTAAATTATGTGATGTTGGAGTGAATGGGTTATTGTCAAAAGCAAAACATGTATGTGTGCTGCATGAAACATTTCTCTGGTTTGTTTTCTCTTCTTTTGATGTGTGTGTGTGTGTGTGTGTGTGTGTGTGTGTGTGTGTGTGTGTGTGTGTGTGTGTGTGCGTGTGTGCGTGTGTGTGTGTGTGTGTGTGTGTGTGTGTGTGTGTGTGTAGCGAGGGAGTTTTACACACACACACACACACACACACACACACACACACACACACACACTCACACGCACACACACACACACACACACACACACACACACACACACACACACACACACACACACACACTCACATACACACCCATGTCACATAAGTGCTTGTACTTTAATAGCTTGACAGCAAAAGCTTATAAAGGACAAACTCAAGTGTATACGTACTTGGACCCTATATACTCAAGTTTATCATAATATCAGCAAATAAAACACACAAAAAACATTTTTATGGAGGAGGACAAGGCCCTTTGTAGCATTTTGGCCTCATATTCCATTAATTATTAGTCGCACTGTGAGATCACTGTACCTCTGAGAAGGAGCAATCTGACAAGTACATAAAAAGACTGAGTCACTCCTCCAGGAGGCTGTGAAACTGGGCCACAGACAGCCAGACACACACACACAGACACACACACACACACACACACACACACACACACACACACACACACACACACACACACACACAGTAAACCTTTACATTTAACAGCAAACATGTCAGTGAAATACAAACAGAGAAACTAAGACACAAGTCCTGCTTTGTCAAGTTGTTGGAATTTATCAGCTGTGATATCAGACTTTTTGATCCAGGCAAGTGAGTAAGAGTCTGAAATCATATCAATCTTTTAGTTTAAATATGGATCAAAATACTCATGTATGATTAGTTTGTTTCTTTCCATGCATCTAGACCTGAAATGTAGAGAATATAGTTACCACAAGTGCTTGAGGAGAGAGAAATGGACATATTTGTCCAGTTACATATAGCGTTATTTTGATTTATACAGATATTTCAGCATTACAAAAAAAGTTGGAATTTGTTATGGCACTGAGTAGCAGTTTCACTTGGTGTAACTGATATGTTAAGGCAGTCTTACATGAGTCTTTGCTTGAAGACAGCAAGTTTCAAAATAAAACATTTTTCCATAACTGCCAAGTGAGTCAAACCCACAGACTGCATTGCACAAATTGCTTTACTTTTACAACATTGTGAATGCAATGGAAATAAATGCAAAGTCAGCTATAACTAACAACACATTACCACAGACTCTCCAGGTCCTTTTGTAACCACTGCTGGCCCTCCTGTTAAACAAGAACAAACTAGTGCTCATAACATCACGTTTTAAAAATGAATCAACTTTTGTCTGGTATCCAGTAAAGATTTGTTTCAAGTTTCTTCCACAGAAAATAATAAAGATCAAAAATATTCTTACTACATCTCTATTATTTATCATAAGTCCCTCAAACAAGGGATATATATTTTTTATCCAAATACAGCAGTATAGCACACATACTGAGTTGTACATCTTCTCCAGAATTCAGCCAGAAGTTATAATTTTGACTTTCAATTTTCTGTTGATGTGCATATCTAGAGAAGAAAATGTTTATTTCACCATGTTTGACACCACAATATCCTGACCATGACCCTCAGCTTTCCATGATTATAATATGGCAAGTGATGAATAAGGGGCACTTAAAACTCGTGCCAATTATTTCAACAGCTACTTTGCATCTAATTATGAGATGCAGATTTCCACTGGCTATTCATCTCTTCTCCATTCTAGTAACTGAGAAAATATATGGCACATTTTCATTTTTCAAATACTATCTGCAGTCACAATGTTATTCAATGGAAGTAAATAGTCAAGACAGAAAAGGCTATAAGTGCAGACTTGCCCTCTACTTTCCGACAAAGAAATGTATAAATAGATATATAGATATATAGATAGATACCCCCTGTATAGAGCATTTATTTATTTATTTTACATTTGTTAATCAGGTAGTGTCCAACTGGGCCATGGAGCCCATTTTCAGAGGAGACCCAGGGAGAAAAGCTCCACATGCAATGTTTTTGTAAGAATAACACAAAATCATAAAAATCATAAAATTACATACAGATAATAATACACTTAATACAGAACTAATACATGTATATTCCAGCTATCCAGAGATAACAAATTATGATCTGGCCAGCATTGTAGATACTAAAATATCAATGAGTGAAATTGACTGAGAGAAGCATCCATGGTGTCAATTGTAGCACATTTAAAATGTCATTGTATACTTGCAAAGTTAAAAAAAATCTAAAATGGGCTAGAGCAAGAAGATAAAGTTCCTCTGAGAGGGGGATGAAGAAAAAGTAGATTGGGAGGAGATTGATTATCCAGAAGAACAGCTGGAGCTCAACCACAATGATATGAGATGTTCTCTAGTTCTAGTTTTAAAGGAAGAGTAGTTGGGAGTGTTTTGAATGTGCTGGCGGAGAGTATTCCAAGCCTTAGCTATTTTACTAGAGTAGAGGCAGTCACCATGGTAGTTTTGCAACTGGATTATTGTTAGCATCAGCCTGTCAGAAGATCTAAGGGGCCTTGTACTGACTTGCAGTTGAACTAGGGAGGACAGTGAGGGGCATAGTTTGGGGTTGTGAATGATTTTGTATGCAAAGGTGAGATGGTTTGGTCTTAACAGGTTGGGAAGCTTGAGCCAGTTCAGTTGTTGGGGAGCAGAGCAATGATGAGATTTATGGGGATGATTGCTGGCAAATTTGCAATTTTATTATAGCAGGATGATAGGTTGTTTAGTTCGGTTTTGCAGAGGTTTATAAATATGTGTGAGCAGTAGTGTAAGGTAGATAGAAGTTGACATCTAGCAGTGGCTAGCCTGGCTTGGTTTGTCAGGAAAGGTTTAAAATGGTAGCAAAATCCAAGTTTGGCATGGACTTTTTTAATTGACAGAGAAATGTGAATATCAAATTTCAGCCTGTCATCTATCGTAACACCTAAGAGTTTGGTATGGTTTGTGGGTTCATTTGTGGTTCTATTGGTAGAATGAATTGTGAGGGATGGAGAGTGGTTACTGGATGGTCTGTTGGTGAAAAACATAATTTTGGTCTTATTTGGGTTTAGAATGAGCTAGAGGTTGGATAGGTATGTTCTATTTGTTGAAATGCTTTTGTATCTTATCTTGAAGTTATGCTAGGGTTGGAGTAGAGCAGATAAAGGATGTATCATTTGCGTAGTGTACAATCATCATGAGTTGGGTTGCTGAGTTTATACTATTGGTAAATAGGATAAAAAGGAGGGGGCCAGTATGGCTCCTTGGGGTACACCTGTGGACACTGGTAGCAGAGGAGTGAAATATTTCTCCCATTTGGTGGCCTGTTTGTGGTCAGATACATAGCTCTTAAATAATATAAGTGTAGAGGAATTGAGTATGTTTAGGAGAAACTGGTAGGAGACAGTGTCAAATGCCTTTGACATGTCAAGGAAGATTGCTGGGATGAGGAGACTATTGATCAGGAGGTGGTGAATGGTGTCGGTAAATGATATTAAGGCTGTATTAGTGTTATGCTTAGGTCTGAATCCATGCTGGGAGTAGAATAGTAGGTTGTTATTGATGAGGTAATTTTGGAGTTGTTGGTGAATACATTTCTCTAGGATTTTAGCTATGGGTGGGAGAATGGCAATGGGATGATAGTTTGTAATTTCCCTGGAGTGGCCGGCCTTGTGGAGGGCGATGATATGTGCTATTTTCCAGAGGTGAGGTACATATTGTTCAGAGATAGAATGATTGATAAGAAGTGATATAGGATAGGCACTAGACGGGGCAGCAATATTTAAGAATTTGATGGGGAGTCAGTCTGCAGCTAGGCTGCTTGGTTCAAGTTTGCTGAGGAGCGTTTTTATGTAGGAGGTTTGGACAGGTTTGAAGGAGAAAGAGGTAGTGGTGTTAGGGGTAGAGGGAGGGTATTGAGAGAGGTAGATTTTGGTGGTTATTTAGGAAGGAGGTGATAGAGTTAATAAAGTGGGAGCTGAATTGGGATTCTATGGATTCGGAGGTATTGGATGTGGTGGGGGTTTTACCTGGGTTAAGGAGGTAGTTAATAGTTTGCCAGAATTTGCGAGGGCTGCGAAGGTGCCTTACTTGAGAGGTATGGAAGTAGTTTTTTTGTCATTTTTTTATACATTTCTTTGGTTCCTTCACTGCTGGTATAAAGTCTGATCATTTATGCTTTTGCTGAATTGTTGTAGGGCCTTAGATTGATCTCTTTGTTTGATAATAAGTTTAGTGTCATGGGAAAGTTAAGGTAGTTGGTTGGATTTGATATGTATTTTTCTTATGGGTCCAGACTATTTAAGAATTCAAGGAATTTGTTATTAAAGTATTCAACTGCAAGGTCCAGGTTGGAGGTTCTTAGTGGTGACCAATTCCATTGCTGTAGCAGTAGGTTGAAAGTATCAGCGGATGTATTTATTTATTTATTTATTTTTTGCAGTGGGTGTATATGATGGGTGAGATAGATTGGGTTTGAATTATTTTTCTTAGTAAATAGGTGGAGGAGTGATCACTAAGGCTGATTGATAGGCAGCCTCCTTGGTCATTCAGATTAGGTTGGTTGATCAATATGCAATCAAGTAGAGATTTTCTTCGAGAGTGTTTGTCAGTACGAGTGGGACATATTATGATTTGGGTATAGTTGTATAGATGGATAAAGTTAGTAGGGCAGTTGGAAGAGCAGGTAAGCCAGTCAAGATTAAAATCATCTAGGATGATAGTTTCTTGACTGAAAGTGGTGTAGGATCAGGAGAGGAGATTTTCAATGTTGGGAAGGTTCTTACCTGGGGGTAGGCAGATGGCCATGGTAATCATGGCTTTGTGTAAGTTAATATGCAGACATATAATGAGTATTTCAGCATTAGGCATGTCTGGTGGGGATATGTTCACTTTTTCTACTTTAAGAAATTCTTTGAACATTATAGTTATGCCACTAACTCTTTTGTTTACTCTGTCTTGCCTTATTATGTTATAATTTTGGAGAATAATTTCTGGGTCCTTGTGTGGTTTAAGCCAAGTTTCAGTTAAAATGGCTGTGTTGGGAGAGTAGGTGGTTAAGGTAACATTCTGTGATCTTATTTACTAGGCTTCTGAAATTAAAGTTGGTGATAAGTAAGTCAGATTTGGAAATGACTGGTAGGGGGGTTTGTATGTTAGTTGTAGGGTGTTTTTAGCTTGTGGTATTTAGGGTAAAGTTGCGGAGGTGTCTTTGTGGTGTGTTTGTGTCACAGCTAGGGCCAGGATTAGGATGGATGTCTGTAAGTAGTTTTATATGAGTTAGGGAGCGCAGTAGTATGAGTGCTAGTTTGTTTTTTATGAGGTGATATCTGAAAGTGGGGGCAGTAGAGTAAGTGGATTTTATATGACTGAGATGGTAAAGAAGAGAGTAGGTAAAAGAGTAAAGTTGTGGGATGATTTGACTGCATGCTTTGGTTAGGAGTGTGGGGTAGTTACTTGATAGGATAGGGGAGCTATTGTATTGGATGTTATAATTGTGGAGGTTGGTAGAGTTATAGGCTAGGAAAAGAAGGCCTGACAGTATGGAGTAGTAAAGACATGTGTGGTAATAGAGCATGGTTGGGGGAGATTACAGAGATAAGGGTGGAGGCAAGAGGTTGAGAGTGCTAGAGTCAGCAGCAGTGGGAAGAGAATGTGAGCTTTGGGAGCTGTAAGGAGTTTTAGAATAGAGGTGGGTAGGAGAGGTCAGGTTGATGGGGGATGATTGGGGAGAGATGATTGGTTAATTGGGTAGAGGGTGTGGTTAACAAAATGTATAGAAGTAATGAAAGAGGGGTGGGTGAGAATGTGGGTAGGGTAGGGTAGCATAGTGAGCCCGGGTAAAGCGAGGGTGAACGGAACATGTTGAGCCAGAATAGTAATCCTACGCTATCAGAAAAATAATCAGAGAAGTAAGGAAGTTCACTAGAATACTTTTTATTGTGTATTCCTTTGTTTGTTTTTTTTTTCTTTTTGCTTGTGAACTGTAATAGTTAAAAGGTTTATAAGAAGATATAGGTATGTGGGATAGTTCCAAGAGACCAGAGATTAGAATTGTGAGTTGTCCATGAAATAAAGTAGGAAGGCAATGGGTTTTAGATTGGGAAGGTGGCGTTGAATTGCTGCATATTTAAATATTTTTTTATTTTTTTTTTGTGTTTTTGTGTATCGACCTTTTGGAGTCAGTCTTTTACTGTGTGTGTTTGATGTAATGAATGTTTTATATATATATATATATATATATATATATATATATATATATATATATATATATATATATATATATAATGTAAATACGTATCTATATATAAAAAATAAAGGTCATAACCATAGCTATTATAGGCTGTTATGTTCATAACTAAATTCTTAAAAGCTGTTTTAGGTTCTTACCACCATTTTTGGCTGTTGTGCATAGACCTAACAAGTTTGTTATATACCACTTTGATGCCATAGAGGTAATAACAAAGTTGCCTCTTTACATTTTGGAGTATAATCTGTATAGTTGTGTACCATGAAGTATATGACTTCACAAAAAGAATCCTGTTCATGCCATTCCACAAGAGACAAGATATATTCCAAACCAATTTACCTCTTCAGTTCACCTGCAGATATCTTTAAACATTGAGAAGTTGACTATATAGAAACATACAGGCTCCTGACATATATCCAACTTGGATTCCAGGATCATGTCCCTTTCTTATTTCTCCATATCTTTTTGGTTTCTAATACCATGACAGGAATGGACCCCATTCCCAAGTCAAAGTAAGGTTAAAGTTGACGAAATTAGTATTGTTTCAATCTTTGAAGTCAGCCAAAAGTGCTCTTACATAATAGTAACAATACGTAATTTCTTTCTAATCCTCAAATGTCCACTCCATTGTTTTTATGGCTTTTCTTTGGCCAATCAATTTTTGTGATTTTTGTGGACTGCTACTTCCCTCTACAACGGGGGTTTTATCCTCCCCCTGGACCTGGCCTGGCCTCATTGTAGGAATGTTTCCATATTTTCAGGATGGTACACTGTCATTTTTTCCAGTCCTAGCACTGGTGCGCCTACCAGGATTGGGCACTTTTTTATCTTGGGTCTTATGCACCCAGCTATCTTTTTTTGTTTTTGACTTACTTCTGTCCATGATATATGCTATATAAATACAGTCTATATATCAGTGTTGCCTTGGTGAGATTTTGTGAAAAACAGGGTCCACCTTGTGAAGGTACTCTCCAAGACTTGCGGATTAATTCAATTGCAGCACTACTACTCTCCTTTGCTTGCTGACTTTTCATCTCTCCATTAGGACCCTGTCCTGTTTGATCTCTCACATGTTCATAAAAAGTTGTAGCATGAGTACCCATTCTAGGGATCAAAAGCTACATTGTATTGACAGAACCTGATGTCAGAAAAGATACCTTACCTCAAGGAAACTCCTACCTATTGAATAATAAGGTCCTTCTACATATCATAGAAATTATACCCCTAATTCTCTTTACTACATCCTGGAAGAGTGGATGGGGATTTGTAAATTCACCAATGTTCTATCTCTTCAGACCTCAATGAAGAGAGTAAGTAGGGTGGACTGCAGAGGCTAGACAGTAAATGGTCTACTCATTTGATAGTCTACTGTACACCAGTGAACCTAGGAACCAGACGGTGCTCCTGAATCACCAATGAAAAGGAGTACTTGTGTCCAGTGGACCTGCCTAGTTAACAAACAAGTAAAATAAAAATAAAGGTAGCAGGCCACAATGTAAAGTCTTCTGGGATCCTGAGTATCAGCGAATATATTTTGGATCTATTACATTGTATACCTATCCATGCAGATCTGCCCTCTGGGTAGCTTTTAAGCCATATCATTATTGCAAAAGACAAACCAATCACCTTCATATGACCAAACATGCAATAATCAGCTATTTCTAAGGACTTACACAGACTTAAAGCAAAAGTCAGAACTATTGCTGTGGTATTATCTAAAGCCTCATAAATTAACTGTGTGAATTTAGTCAGGATGATGTGAGCACAACAACCACAGTGGCATTTACAGTGGTGACAAGATTCTTCTTCTTCTTTCGGCTTTTTCCCGGTTAGGGGTCACAGCTGATCCTCTTCAGCATTGAATGGAAATGGTGTGGAGTTTACGGGTGTCGGTTTGCCAGCCCGGCCCAACCTTCAGTGGTGACAAGATAATGAACATATTTCCCCAAAAATTACTAATGTGTCAAAGATGTGTCATCCTTTCAAATACATTAGAAAGGAGGAAAGCAAAGACAGTGGAAAATAATCTTGAAGAGGTGATTCAATAAAGCCTACATGATTGTTTCCAAAGATGCAGACATGGACACAGTGAAGTTTTAGATTCATTAAGTGCTATGTAGAGGCACGCACCCTTGTGAAAACAAGGTAAACATCATGGCATGCTAACTATAGCATAAGCAGCTGAATTGCGTGCTAATAAACCAAGCCAACCAATTCCAACATGGTGGAGTTATTCAACACTCTATAAAGAATTTGTGTAGACTCTGTGCTGAGTTTTCCTGTGAATTACATAACTTTTGTAATACAACCATGGAAATAAATCTACATGGAGAAAATGTTAGAGGCTGCTGCTGCTTTAATTCATTTTATGTGGTACAGGCTGAAGCCAATGCTGCTACTGTTACTAATAGGAATAGGCAGAGAAAGAGGAGATTTTCAGGTCCTGTTTTAACTTTTCACAACATACATGATGTGGAAATTGTAGAAAGTTACAGGGTGGAAAGGGACACACGACAGGAACCTGCAACCACTGTCACCCTCAACTCAGAGCCAGAGACAACTGAGGGGAACCCATCCCACTAGAGACAAAGATACATGTAACCCTTAGAGAATTAGCTACAGGTACCTTTCAGAGACCAACAGAGGACATGCTGGGGGGTGTCACAGGCATCAGCAACCTGAATCCTCTACCAATTCCTGAATGCTATGCTCCAACATGCCAGTGACCAAATATATTTTCTCCATAGTTCTGAAGAGAGGGCAAGAAATATACAGGAGTTCTACTGTATAGCACACTACCTTGAAGTACTGCGTACCATAGATTGCACACATATAGAAAGGAAAGCACTACAAGGGGAACAGGGTAGGCTCTACATAAACAGAAAAGGCTACCACTCTATCAACTGCCAACTGTGTAATGCCAAGGGAATCATTTTGAATGTGTGTACTAATAACCCTGGCAGTTACCACAAGTCACATATTTGGCACACCTCCCAACTGTACCAGATGTTTGCTAGGGGGGTATCTCACAAGGTCAACTACTGGGGGAAGGAGACTATGCACTGGAACTGTGGCTGATGACACCCATCAAAAATGCACCCACACCCACAGAAGAATGCCATAATGAGGCATGTGCTCAAATCAGAAACATCATAGACCATGTGTGGGCTGGTGAGTCACAGTTCTGCTGCCTAGATACATCTTGGGCACCTTGCAGTACAATCCATGGACATGTATAGAAATACTCACAGTATGGTATGTGCCATGCTACACAACATAATCCTAAGGAAACAGCTTCAGCAGGATCAGCAAGGGGAAGGGGCTCACATCCCACCACCAATGCCAAGGTCACCACAGCCACAGGCAGATGAGGCATCAGAGGGGGAACTGCCAGCTGCTGTGGGTGTAGGCAAACATAGGTGTGCTCAGTATGCCCTTGCATTGTCTAAGAGACAATACATAGCACACTCACTCACCATCTAAGGTACTAAAACCTTCATCCTACACACATACATATAGTAACATTGATACCAGGCAACTCACACAACAGTTACCTCCTCATGTATTGGCTGTGTACTGCTTGCATCAGACAGAGTCAGCTCTGAACTAAAACTGTAGCAACTGCTGCATTTACAAGGTAAGTCCTGAACCTGGATGGTATTGCTTAATAATATGAATGTGTGGCATATCTTTGTATTTCATTAGTTGGTACATTAACAAGTAAAAGGTGGAAGATTTGTACAGAAATGACTTTAACATGTGACAGCAGAGACTTGTTTGACTTATATGTGTCCATTACTAAGTAATAAGCCTCAGGCCTCAAAGACTCACACAGTCATACCTTGCAAAAGTATGGATGATCACTGCATACCCTCAGGTTAGCACCATACATGTATACTGGAAAATCATTAAAGAGAGACATTAGAAAGTAATGACACACATTGCAGTTTCTGATTTTGAAACCCTCACAAGCCCATTCACTATAAAGTTCAGAAATTTTGATGCTATCAACTGTCTAACTTTCCAAGGCCAATATAAGTCAAAGGTACAATTACCAGTTCAACACCATAAATGCAGATACACTAAGTACTAAGCTAACTATGCACCTTGAGCATCAGACACAAAGCTTATGTATTAAAATACCACCAAGACCACCGATCCAAGAAGTAAGCAATTTTAATGAAATATTTAGCACCTCGGCTTGCACAGCCTTCCAAGAGTAAAACCACTACAAAACACTCTTTACTTAAATACAGCATATTGCACAAGACAATTAATCAATTAAGCATACAATTTAAATCACATACTTCCAATTACATTCCTTGTTGAGTTCCTAAGGCTCCAAAGTACCATACATTAAAATCAAGAAGGTTTCTTTTTTTAAAAGTTTATATTTTAAGGACACACATTCACCTATACCAACTTGCAATGTTTCCAGAACACAACCCCTAAGAGAATCAGGATCAGAATTGTGTGCTGTCATGAAATAGCTCCCAAGAGGACTCTCTAGTTTTTTTTATTTTTTTATGTCCTTAATATGTTCCTGTAACCGGACCCTATAACTCCTATAGGTTTCCCCTATGTAGAACTTATTGCATCCACATCTCAGCACATACACTAGCCCCTCAGTATTACAGCTGTATTCATACCTAGCTGTAAATTTAATACCATTAATATAGGGAAAAGAATTCACTATATAATGACAGATGGAACAGCCATCACATGGAACAGTGCCCTTATTTGTGCTTAAATTCTGACTAACATTAACATCTGGTAAACAAAATTGGTCATGTACCAGAATATCAGTCACATTCCTAGCTCTTTTATATGCAATACTCACAAAGTCAGGTAATATAGATTTCAAAATTTTATCCCTTAGAAGCATGGGCCACAAACTACGTGCTTTTTTAACTATTTCCTCAGTTATAACATTATAGGTTGTCACTAAGAAAACTTTCTTCTGGTCCTCATTATTTCCAACTGTGTTGGTGGATTTGTTTCCACATGCACCAACTTTATATTTCCCACAAACACTGGCATAATGAGAGTATCCCTGGGGGATATAAGAGCAAAGCTTATGTATCCCAGAATCCAAAAGATAGGAAACAGGGATATGGCACAGTTATCATCATTTGCACAGGGAGTTATAGGGGGAGCAGGAAGCCTAGGCTGACACAAAAGGTCATTGAGTGTGCGTGAGTAAGAAAGAGCAGACATTTGGATAAACCAACAAATGGCCAATGAGATAGAATGAACTGTTGTGTGTGTGTGTGTGTGTAAGCATTCTCCAGGTGAAATTGGTGTGTGAGTGTCTGCATGAACACAGCCAAGCAGTGTCCTGGCTCTCCATCTTGGTATGTCAGATAGGTGTGAGCCATGCATGGTAGAGGGGGCAGTTCATTGTTGTCATTCCCAACCACAAGAACTGGCTCTGACAGGAGTTGCACTGACACATCCACTCCCACAGATCAATGGCCTCACCTCCACCTGTCCAATATCTGAGGGCTCACTGGAATGGGTAGGTGTAGGCCTACTGGCTGTGTCCAATGGAATTGCATGGGATGACCGTATGTCAACCTCTGTGTCAGATTCAACTTCTGCATGCACTGACTGTGCCTCAGTTTGGCCACCATCATCAACAGAGTCTGCTGATACACTAACATCAGGTGGCAAAGGCCCACACTTTCACTGTCATGATCACCTGTGATAAAAAGCAAGAAACACAGAACAAAATTAATACGTACACTACTATAGCCCAATATATGATAAACTAACAGTATTGCCACTATTACAGACATTCCAGCAATATACACAACAGGCCTGACATTAACAGCACACACTAAAATATTTCTTTCAATTGCTCAGCAGTACTGACATAAGACTGTTTGCCTTACCATCTGCAGATGAGAGTCTCCTCTGCAATCCAGATGGGACTGGAAGAAGTTAAGCAAAAGACATGGGCAGTATCATCACAATTAAAAGTAACACAGTTGGTAATACTTTTACCGTTTTATATGTCCATTAACTATACTTTCAACAAAAAAGTGGCTGTCAACTCAAACCTAAGTAATAACTGTAGCGATCCTTAATCCACTCCCAAAAAATACATGTGACATAGAAGTAATGTATTTATTTCAATTGTTTTCCTATACAACAGTATTCAATTGTTGAGATACCAAAGCCTACCTGGAAGCTCCTCCTGGGTCATGCTTGCTCTCTCTGATACTGTTGCTCCCACATCCAGGCCATGCTGTACTGCACTCTCTTGAACCTGTCTTGATCCCTGATATTGGCCAGGAACTCTTCATTGGATGTTAGTGGTGTTCCCTATCAGGCACTCCTCTGGTACTCATCTGGTGATGGCTCACTGCAGCTGCTCTCCTCCGTGCAGATGTGACCATGTCAGTGGCCTTGTGGTGCACCTGCTCGTATGTCCTACCATGGCCACTTAAAGCATTCAGGTCAGCAACTATCTGTTGGAAATTTGCATCCTGTGTGCCATATCTCCCTGTCCCCTTCCCAGCAGAAAATCACCATGCTGCTTAAAGGCATCCACTATGACCTGGCTTTCAACATCGGTGAAGCATGTCTCCTGGGATTGACATACCTGGGTGGCATACTCTTAGGTGTCCTAAAAGACCAAAAAAGTACTACACCAGTCAAACCCAACAATTGCCAGTCAATAAATGCGATATAACTGGTGAAAAATGAGTGTCCGGTTCCAAGGAAAGAGACGGAAAATACCAAAACTGTCATTTATTAGTACATCAGGTTAAGCGCTTTCATCTATCCTCCATAGACTTCTTCAGAACACCATTTCTCAAACTAACAGCCTTTAAATAGTACTAATTAATTCAAATTATCCAATCCTGTGATACAACAATTTGATGTCATGAATATTAATTTCATGGATACTGAATGACTCATCCTGACATGGATTCTCATAACACAACAACCATTTAAAATCATGAAAATACATATAAAATAACTAAACAGTTGTATAACTGTTTACGCATGATATAAAATTCATAATATTCAATAATAAAATTACATAGTAAAATAAAAATAAAAATTTAAAAATGTTAAAAATACAACTATTAGTTGTGTCTCACAATGAACACACAAAACTGTGGGAAACTTGTAGCTTGATGAATATAATCAACTTCAAACAACACCTACCCTACTATTTATATTACTTTTTTCTTACCCATTCTAGGCCCTTAACAGGGGCTTGGTGGGAATACAATCATTTAATCCAGGGTAAGTGGCTGCATTTAATAATATTTGCCACTTCACTTCTCTTTCCTTCAATATACCTTTCATGTCACCTCCTCTACGATTAATCTTTACACACTCTACAATTGCAAACTTGAAAGTGTTACAAGTCTCACTATCCCTAATATGCCTATATAGGGGTTTGTTAGTATCTTGCTTTCTTATACAATAAAGATGGTCATATATTCAGTTTCTTAACCTCCTCTCAGTTTTTCCTACGTAGAAACACGGACATTTTGTACAGATGGCTAGATAAATCACGAACTGGGTCTGACAGTTGCCCTTTTTAAACCTTACTGTTGTTTTATTGATATTCTCTATAGTGCAGGTGTGCTCCTCATATATGGCACAACACTGATTGCAGTGTCCACATTTGCTTGTTCCTACAGAATTTGTATCATTATTTCTATCACTATTTTGGATTATTCTTTTTAAATTCTTTCCAGTTTTGTGTACAAAAAGGGGTTCAGTTCCCAATTTATTATGCACCCCCTCATCACACTGCAAAATATTCCAATTTTTATGTATAATACTTTTGACCTCGTTTATATAAGGGTTGAACCCCAATATACAGGCCCTGTTATATTTCTTATTATTTTGATTACTATTAGTAGGCTCTTCGTTGGTCTCCATAGCCACACCCAGTAAGGGTTTGTACTTTTCCCCCCATTCTCTTTTAACATACCCTGTAACATCACTAATAGTTCATTGGAGTACCCCCTTTCTCTAAATATGTTTCCTATATGGTCAATTTCTTTAACCATCTCCGAATAGTCCGATGTCATCCGGGCTGCTCTTATACATTGCTCCTTAATTATACTTTTCTTTTGCTTCCATGGATGATTACTGGAAAATTCCAAGTATGTGTTACTAAAGGTATCTTTTCTATATATCTTTGACCTAAAACCTTTTCTCGTAGTATAGATATATGTATCAAGATATGACATACCTCTTTTGTTACATTTGTGGGTAAATTTTAAGTATGGGCTAGAAGTGTTGAGATATTTTAAAAATGATACTATTTCGTCCACGGTACCAGTCCACAATATAAATATATCATCCAAAAATCTGATGTAACAACTAATGAACTGGTACCATAGATTGGTGAGCATATGTTCATCCTCCCAATCTAACAAAACAAGGTTTGCAGACATAAGGGCACACGCGGCCCCATAGCAACACCTCGGGTCTGTCTGTAATGTTCACCTTCATAATATATATAATTATTGTCCAGCACAATACCCATAAATTCTTCCAGTAAAACAACTTTCTCCCATTCCAATTGTATATACCTCTGTATACTGTTAATAAAACTAGTTGTTCCATCTTCTCTAGGTATACAAGAAAATAGGTCGACCACATCAATAGTCAAAAATATGACACTATCTTTCCACAGGTGGGGTTTTATCCTGCTCAAAAATTCCCAAGAATCTTTGACAATGTGTGGGACCTTGCTATAAATGTTTTTTAGCTATCTATCTATTACTTTTCCATAAGGAAAGGTCTTACTTTTACTACCTGAAATGATAGGTCAAAATGGGGGATCCTCCATATTTTTTATGAATCTTGGGTATCCCCACTATTGTAGCCAATACTGGATGTTCTACTTTTAAAACTTGATACATTTCTTTGTCTATTCTATTATCCATTAAATATTCCTTGAGGTATAAGTCAATTCTCCCATGGGCAATATTTATTTGGTTTATAGAAGAGATTTCATAATTCCTGGAATTATTTAGTTTTTGATACATTTTCTGGGCGTACTCATTTGCATCATATAACACAATTCCCCCTCCTTTGTCGGGGGTCATTATCCTTATATTGTGATTAGCACATATTTCATTAAAAACTGCTTGTTCTTTTCTACTTAAATTGTATCCGTATTTTTTCTTTTTAGTTGTTTCACAATATCTGTACAATTCGTCTGTTACCACCTTCTCATATGCCACTAGAGTGTTATGCATGGGGGGGGGGGGTGAACTGACTTTTCTTCCTTAAGTCACTTTTAATTTCATATTTATTTTCACTATGAAAAAATAGTTCAAGATTTAATTTCCTCAAAAATTTCTTGAATTCAACAATATTGTCCACTATGTCAAATCCACAATTGGGTACATATTTCATACCTTTGGCAAATAACAAAAAAATGTTCCTTCTCTAATTTATATGTTGTATAATTGAATATACTGAAGTCCCCAAGGGTAAATTGAAACCTATGGGACTGCACTATCTCTTGTTTCACATGTGTTTTTGCTGTTGGTTTCCCATCCACCCCCCTTGGTATGGTACACCTCTCTTTCTCTGATTGTCATCTTCTGGTCTGGAGCATAGAGTCCCCATGTTGGTGATGATCAGGTCCAGTATGTTTTCCCCTCTTGTGGGAGTGGTAACAAGTTGTTCCATAGCATTTGAGTTTATAAATTCTAGGAACCTTTGGGCTAGGGTGTTGGAGCTAGAGTAATGCTCCCAGTCTGTTTGGGTAGTTGAAGAAGCCCAATATAATGGTGTTTGGAGAGACCTTCATATTTTCCAGTATTCTCAGGAAGGCCGAGTGGGGTTCCTGGGTTTGGGAGGGTGGTCTGTAGCAGGCTATAAACTGGAAGGCAGTTTTACCCACTGTTAGTTGCACATGGATAGTTTCTGATGCTTCGTGCTGTGCCACCAACCTGGAGGTGTGGGTATCTTTGATGAATATTGATACTCCCCCTCCTTTTGTGGTTTGGTCCAAGTTTTGGGGCCGAAAAGCATGGTATGAGGTATAACCTGGTAGTGCTGGGGTGCTCTCGGGAGCCTTGAACCAGCTTTCTGTTACTGTACAGATATCAATGTTCTCCATGCTAAGGAGAGTTTCAAGTGCGTGCATCTTGAGGTTTATACTTCTGGCGTTGAGTAGCATTACTCTTAGTTTCTTATCCCTTGTGATACCTATGGAGGTGGGTTTGTCTTTTGAGCCTTGCCTAAAAAAGGCACTATGGGGTTAGCAAGAGCCTTCGCCAATATCCGAAAGCCCAGGGGTGACAGGTGCAAGCCGTCCCTAGCAAAGCATCATGGCTTGTCGAGCATGTCATCCCAGGCTGACAGGCATTGGATCCCCTTTGAATGACACCAATACTTAAGCCAATTGTTGAAATTGATCATCTTGTCTTCATATTGTGGCATCATTCTTGGTGAGGGTAATATGCTACTCAAGGTCAGGGTCATACCGGACTGGGCTACATGCTCAGAGATCTCCTCTATGTCTCTTTTCATGTAGTCCAGGGAGGTACGTCTCAGGTCATTCACACCAGCATGGACAATGACTGAGTCATATTTGTACTTGCCTTGGAGTGACCTGAGTGCTTGTGTTATGTGGCGGATCATAGCGCCCGACAGGCAGCTCACCATGACCTTCTCCTTGTTCAGCCTGGTGAGCGGGATGTCAGTGTGCCTGACGATAGAGTCACCTATTACAAGTGTATCAGGTGTGTTGTTTAGCCTTAAGGGCTGTGACTGTTCGGCACACTGGCTTTGTTAGCTATGTGTTGCACGTGTTTTGTTTTGGGGTAGCGGTTGCTTGAGTGTCTGCTTTGGAGGTCTCTGCTGCTTAGGCAGATTTTTATTTAGAGCCTCCAAGTATGTTTTTGTGTGTTTATGTGTTTGGTTTGCTGTTGTAGTAGGTCTATGTGAGACTGGAATTGTAGTGAGTGTGGTTTCCTTCTCCTCCTGACTGGTTACGCCAATACTGAGTTGAGAGAGATTAGCCTCCAGTTTGGCTATATGTTTGCATCTCTCACGTGTTGGAATTTGTTGGGAGGAGGAGAGGGTTGTCTGTGTACATGAGGCAGTTGTAACATTGCCTCAAGATTCCCAGATTCACCAGCTGGACCGGAGAGGAGATTGACAACTGACCTTTGGACATGCTAGAATAGTATTGGGAATTCCTTTATAATTGAAAAAAAGGGCCAATGAGGAACAATGCACTCAAGGGGAGTTTGTGAGGGTGTAGTGCTTTTAATTTTTTAGTGCTGACTTATATAATTGCTTTAGTGAGCAAGTGCCAGCTAACTTAAATGCAATGTGTTACAGGTAACTTAAATGCAAAAACGACAAACAGTAACTTTCTTTCAAGTGAAACAAGGAAATAAGTACAGTAAGCAATGCAGATATCACTAGGGATCCACAGAAGCGCTGAAAAGCCGCATTTTAGGTGGAATTAGCATTTCAGTGAAATAACAAGCAAACAAACAACAAGCATACAAACAAAGCTAGATTCAGCAGGCCTGGATCTAGTCTACACTACAGCAAACAAGGTGTACCAATTTCAGTAAGAAACAGTTCAAATATGCAGGCACTATAAGCCTTTAACCAGAAATTCCCAGCTCAGAAGGGCAGAGTCCAGCCTCTTCTCCCACAAGAGTGCAGACCACGAACCTTCTTAATGTAAAATAACTGGCCTGAAGCCCAAGTGCTTAAACCAGAACTAATACACTTTTAGAATAACAAACACTGAGCCCTCAATCAGCAGTTCCCAACTTAGAAGGATGTTGACTACTGATGTGGTCGACCTATTTTCTTGTATACCTAGAGAAGATGAAACAACTAGGTTTATTAACAGTATACAGAGGTATACACAACTGGAATGGGAGAAAGTTGTTTTACTGGAAGAATTTATGGATATTGTGCTGGACAATAATTATATATATTATGAAGGTGAACATTACAGACAGACCCGAGGTATTGCTATGGAGGCCGCGTGTGCACCTATGTTTGCAAACCTTGTTCTGTTAGATTGGGAGGATGAACATATGTTCACCAATCAATGGTGCCAGTTCATTAGTTGTTACGTCAGATTTTTGGACGATATATTTATATCGTGGACTGGTACCATGGACAAAATAGTATCATTTTTAGACTATCTCAACACTTCCAGCCCATAATTAAAATTTACCCACAAATGTGACAAAAGAGGTATATCATATCTTGATACATATATCTATGCTACGAGTAAAGGTTTTAGGTCAAAGATATATAGAAAATATACCTTTAGTAACACATACTTGGAATTTTCCAGTAATCATCCATGGAAGTTAAAGAAAAGTATAATTAAGGGGCAATGTATAAGAGCAGCCCGGATGACATCAAACTATTCAGAGATGGTTAAAGAAATTGACCATATAGGAAACATGTTTAGAGAAAGGGGGTACCCCAATGAACTTATTAGTGATGTTACAGGGTATGTTAAAAGAGAATGGGGGGAAAAGTACAAACCCTTATTGTGTGTGGCTATGGAGACGAACAAAGAGACTACTAATAGTAATCAAAATAATAAGAAATATAACAGGGCCTGTATATTGGGGTTCAACCCTTATGTAAATGAGGTCAAACGTATTATACATAAAAATTGGAATATTTTGCAGTGTGATGAGGGGGTGCATAATAAATTGGGAACTGAACCCCTTTTTGTACACAAAACTGGAAAGAATTTAAAAAGAATAATCCAAAATAGTGAAAGAAATAACAATACAAATTCTGTAGGTACAAGCAAATGTGGACACTGCAATCAGTGTTGTGCCATATATGAGGAGCACACCCGCACTATAGATAATATCAATAAAACAACAGTAAGTTTTAAAAAGGGCAACTGTCAGACCCAGTTCGTGACTTATCTAGCCATCTGTACAAAATGTCAGTGTTTCTATGTAGGAAAAACTGAGAGGAGGTTAAGAAACCAAATATATGACCATCTTTATTGTATAAGAAAACAAGATACTAACAACACCCTATATAGGCATATTAGGGATAGTGAGACTTGTAACACTTTCAAGTTTGCAATTGTAGAGTGTGTAAAGATTAATCGTACAGGAGGTGACATGAAAGGTATATTGGAGGAAAGAGAAGTGAAGTGGCAAATATTATTAAATGCAGCCACTTACCCTGGATTAAATGATTGTATTCCCACCAAGCCCCTGTTAAGGGCCTAGAATGGGTAAGAAAAAAGTAATATAAATAGCAGGGTAGGTGTTGTTTGAAGTTGATTATACTCATCAAGCTACAAGTTTCCCACAGTTTTGTGTGTTCATTGTGAGACACAACTAATAGTTGTATTTTTAACATTTTTAAATTTTTATTTTTATTTTACTATGTAATTTTATTATTGAATATTATGAATTTTATATCATGCGTAAACAGTTATATAACTGTTTAGTTATTTTATATGTATTTTCATGATTTTAAATGGTTGTTGTGTTATGAGAATCCATGTCAGGATGAGTCATTCAGTATCCATGAAATTAATATTCATGAGATCAAATTGGTGTATCACAGGATTGGATAATTTGAATTAATTAGTACTATTTAAAGGCTGTTAGTTTGAGAAATGGTGTTCTGAAGAAGTCTATGGAGGATAGATGAAAGCGCTTAACCTGATGTACTAATAAACAACAGTTTTGGTATTTTCCGTCTCTTTCCTTGGAACCAGACACTCATTTTTCACCAGTTGTGTCCTAAAAGATGACAGAAGGTTAATACACATAAGTATCACATTAGTACTGAGTAATTGTTCTCAGATAAAACAGAAAAGGTAGCCACTCAGCATTACCCCTAGTAGAAACATACAACAGTCTACAGATGTGAAATACAAACTTGTAACCGAATTGCTGTGGATAAAGCTGGTACTCAGAAAAACCTCCAGGCAGTCGAGTGAACAATTCACTTTTATTAATAAACCACTCTAAAATGAATAAAAATGCCCTATATCAATATCTCATGAATATTCATGAGTATCTGAATTAATTATTAAGCATCTCAGAACATGTTCCGAAGAACATACATTCCTATGTGTTCTTCATTCACACTATTATGCAAAACACTTAATGTAAATTTGTCTCGATGTTAGGCTTATATCTGCCATTATATACACATAAATCCCCAGCAACCTGAGGCCATATAGTGTGTTGACGTTACGTACTTCTAAGAAATTTTAGATACATTTAATCCTTGACCACTTCTTAATGCAAAGGAGAATCGATGTTGCCTATGCCACATCCACTTAGTGTAAAAAGTTAAAAATACATGAGAAATACTTAAAAATACTTAAAAATACTTAAAAATAAGCTATGTATACATATGTTAAACATATCAATATATAAATATATAAATATATAAATATATAAATGAATAAATAAATATAAAGTGCATTGAGTGTATTTGAAACTAATCTAATAACACGATAAATATCATTGAATACTTAGTGAATGTTGAATTTTAAATTTATAGGGACTTAATAAAGATGTCTAATAAATTCCTTAAAATCTTTGTTGTTGTTTTATGTAAGGTTGGGAGTAACATTCCAAACTAAAAATAATTCAATAGTACAAAATAAGATAAAAAATTATTTTATATTATTTTGAAGATATTAATGTGTATTCATTTTAATCCTTCCATGGTCCACTGCCCCCTTGTGTCAGGATCTAAAACTCAATTATTTAAATTCTATTTGCTTTAAGTCTTAATATAGCTCCTATGGAAATATAATCATTTAATCCTGGACTTTTACTAGCATCTAAATGCACCTGCCACCAAAGCTCCCTACTCTCCAATGTGTCTTCCCATGGGCCTCCCCTGGGATCAATCTGAATCTGTTCTAACACAAAAAACAAGTAGGTTGCACCTGAACAAATTTTTGTGTGTTTGTAAAGTGCATTTGTTTCTCTTTCTTTTTTGATATCATAATTATGTTCATAGACCCTCCTTTTTAGTGGTCTCTCTGTCTTTCCAATATAGAAAGATTGACATTTTTGGCAGGTTGCTAAATACACTACTCTTTTGTAATACTTAAAACTTTTATTGTTTTGTTTCTGCTCTCCAAGTGTATTTCATTCTTATTTATTATAAAAACACACTGGGGCATCTCCCACATAAGCGTTCCTACTAGTTCACCTGAAATCATTTTCTTGAATTTCCCCTTACTTTCAACCATATTCTTAATATTGGGTGGATTTTTATAAACAATTTTGGGTACTATTTCTCTAACCTCTTCAATATCAGTGTATGTTAGGAATGTTTTCCATTCTCTATTAAATATTCCTCCTATATCTTTATTTAAGGAGTTATATTCTATTATTAGTCTTCTTTGTTGACTTTCTATTCCACCATCTATTTTTCTTGTATTCTCTGTCCTTTCATTTCCCAAACCAACTTCAATATTTCTTTCTATCCCTTTAATAGGGTGAAATCTTCCACTTCTACCTAATTCCACTTCTTTCCTTATATTTTTTATAAATTCTCTAGGATAACCTTTATCTAAAAACATATTTTCCAGTTTGTCACATTCTTCATGAAAATCGTCTTGTCTGCTTGTCATCCTAGACCCCCTCACAAATTGCCCTTTTAAGATGTTTTTCTTGCTATGGAAGGGGTGTGCACTTTCAAAGTGTAAAAAAGAATTAACATATGTTGGTTTCCTGTATACCTTTGTTTCAAAATTATTCTTATACTTGTAAATCTCCACATCTAAATAGTTTAATATTTCCTTATTTATGGTATAAGTGAATTTCAAGAAACTTGTAGTGGTATTTAGATAGTCCATGAATTCAAAAAAGTCGTTGGTATCCCCTATCCAGAACATAACCATATCGTCCAAATATCTATGGTAAAGTACCCATTTGTCTTTATATTTGGAATTTACAATATGTTTTTCTTCCCATCTGGATAGTACTAAATTCGCATATGTGGGAGCGCATGCCGCTCCCATTGAAACTCCAGATTTTTGCTTATAGTATTCACCATTGAACATTAAATAATTATTTTTCAGTATAACATCCATAAAACTAACTGTAGCTATTTTTTCTTCTTGAGTCATTGTATTGTCGAAAAAAACAGCTTCTTCGAACAATTTCATTCCTTCGATAAGGAATACAAGTAAACAAGTCAACTATATCTATAGTTATAAAAATAATGTCTTCTCTAAAGAGTTTAGGTGTTATTTCCCTTAGAAAATCCCAAGAGTCTTTTAAAATAGTACTATTGTTTACCCATATATGCTTTGCTTTTGTGTCAACATATTTAGCTAGTGGGATCTGCTGACACTATGGGTCTTAATGGGGGATTTTCCTGATTTTTGTGTATTTTGGGTATGCCAAAAATTGTGGCTACCCTTGGTTTTTCCACCTTTAAGTAATGAACAGTTTTGATGTCTATAACTTTTTCTAAATGTAAATCATGAATTAATATCTCTATTTTTTTGTGCGCAGTCTCAACCTCTTGTTGTGAAACTACACAATAATTGTCTTCATTATTTAAGATGGTGTTCATTTTTGCTTCATATAGGATTTTATCCATTATCACAATCCCACCCCCTTTGTCAGGTTTCATGATTCTCACTGTTTTATCATCTACAATTTCTTTCAATAACTCATTCTCTTCCCTTTTCAAATTCCGATAGAAATAAGTTCCTTTCTTAGCACTTTTCTTTCTTATTTCCCTTTCCAAAACCATTTCCAAGTTCTTAATTTGTGGTAAAAGGGGTGGATTGTATGTTGATTTCCTGTTTAATTCATTATTTTCTTTATTTTCTCTATGACCTTTTTTATTATTGTTATTAAAGCCGGCTCTAGAAGCCAAAATAGTCAAATTAATTTTCCTTAAAAAAAGTTTCATATCTATTATAGTACTAGCCATGTCAGATGGAATATATTTTAATCCTTTACTAAATAGACTGAAATGTTTTTTATCAAGCATATAATTACTGAAATTGTATATAGAAAATCCCTCAAATGAATTTTTGACATCTTCCCTAATAATATTATTGTCTCTCATCTCATAATTAGCATTGTTTTCAGCTACCATACCAATATTGAAGTTCAGATCAATATTTGAATTATTGGAATTATAAAAATTATTGGAATTGTTGGGTTTATTAGAACTAATGCCTACGTCATTTCCTACTTCATTATCGCTCACAAGTACAGAGTCAAGATTTTGTTCTTGACCCATTTCAAAATGGGTGAGGGTATTTAATGACTGAATCTCCCTCTTCCCCTTTTCCCCCCTCGTGTCTGAAAATTCATTCTCCTGTCATTTTCTTGTTCAAAAAATATTTCGTCATTTTCATTTCCAAGGGGGAGAAAATCTAGGTCATATAATTGTTCTTCTGTTCTTTCCCTATTATAATTCCTGCTATTCCTCCTTTGAAATTTACTAACTTTTTTGTTAGTGTTGTTATTATTGTTGTTATTATTATAGTAATTTTTATTATTGATATTATAATTGTTACCATAATTCTTAGTACCTTTATAATTCTTTTGTAAAGGTTTGGGGTAACTCAAATCATTTGCATATTCAAAAATATCCCTGTTTAATTTGTTCCATTTCCGTTGTATAATTTCATCACATTTCAAATCTATGTCACTTCTAATTTTAAAATATTTCTCCTTCTCTTCTTTGATACCATAAATCATGTCACTTTTAATACATAAGTCAATTTCTACAATGTCCCTATCTAAAAGTATTAACTTTCTCTCATTTTCATCAATAATATGTTGCACAACTTCCAATCCACATTTGTTAAACGTTTTCAATAAATTTTCATAAAAAACAGTCCCCATTTGTACATTGTTGGGGTATTTGCATATACGAAGTCCTTTTGGGACTATTTCCTTTTTAATGCATTCCTTCAAATAAGCATTTTCAATAACACATGTTCTATATTGTAACATTAATTTGTACAGTTTATCTAGTTTAATGCTGTATGTGTCACCATCTGCAACACTTTTTCTCATATAGTCAATGTTTTGAAAATTAAAGTTCTTTTGAAGCCACTCATTAGTGGTTGTGGTAGTATTATTAACAACAGTACCTGGTGTGGTTTTAGGTCGGGCTCCTAGGTCCTTGTGAATCATTCCCCTTTGACCGGAACCACTACTTCCTTCACCGAATGTTAAGTATTCTGAGGATCAAAATCAGAATTTGGTAATGTTCCTAGGTCGGGCGTCCTCGTTCTCGCCCATAAGCTCCCTCTTCCTCTTGTGCTGCTGTTGAACTAACCCTTCGGTTCCTTGCAATCTGTCATCACTTCTTGACAGAATTAAGTTCGAGCACACTGGTGTGAGTAGATTCACTAGTTCCGTGAGCTGACCAATTAACTTCCTGGTCAGACCAAGCTCTTCCTGCCCTTCTGAATTCATCACGTAATTAAGGCAGGCTACTA
The DNA here is from genome assembly GCF_019279795.1 of Protopterus annectens. Lineage (NCBI taxonomy): Eukaryota > Metazoa > Chordata > Ceratodontiformes > Protopteridae > Protopterus > Protopterus annectens. The sequence goes on from NC_056731.1 coordinate 1,791,387,015, forward strand.
CCCCTGGTTCTCCGAGTAAGCGCCCAAAATCAAACCAATAACCTCCAAGAAGTGTAGCTTCCACAGCGAAAAAGACAAACTTGTAACCGAATTGCTGTGGATAAAGCTGGTACTCAGAAAAACCTCCAGGCAGTCGAGTGAACAATTCACTTTTATTAATAAACCACTCTAAAATGAATAACGCTCTTCCACATATATTTCTTTGCTGTCTCACAAATGTGGGACTTCATCAGATCTAAGGTAGTTGTGCAAAAAACATTTATATAGGTGAATAACCTATTAATTAAAAAATGTGCCAGTAACATTCATTTTCCACATTTTAAAATGCCCTATCGGCATCAATATCTCATGAATATTCATGAGTATCTGAATTAATTATTAAGCATCTCAGAACACTGACGTCATGTTCCGAAGAACATACATTCCTATGTGTTCTTCATTCGCACTATTATGCAAAACACTTAATGTAAATTTGTCTCGATGTTAGGCTTATATCTGCCATTATATACACATAAATCCCCAGCAACCTGAGGCCATATAGTGTGTTGACGTTACGTACTTCTAAGAAATTTTAGATACATTTAATCCTTGACCACTTCTTAATGCAAAAGAAAAGGAGAATCGATGTTGCCTATGCCACATCCACTTAGTGTAAAAAGTTAAAAATACATGAGAAATACTTAAAAATACTTAAAAATACTTAAAAATAAGCTATGTATACATATGTTAAACATATCAATATATAAATATATAAATATATAAATATATAAATGAATAAATAAATATAAAGTGCATTGAGTGTATTTGAAACTAATCTAATAACACGATAAATATCATTGAATACCTAGTGAATGTTGAATTTTAAATTTATAGGGACTTAATAAAGATGTCTAATAAATTCCTTAAAATCTTTGTGAAATACAAACAACAGGCAAGATGCAAAATAAGTAACAAGAGCAATATGTCCTTGTTTGTACCATAACACTAAATCACCTTTGTTCCCTCCCATAAAAGAACAGTCTATCATTGTTTGTGCCATAACATTAACTCACCTTTGCCCCCCCCCACAAGAACAGGAAAATGACACATTTTGCTAAAAAAATCTTTAAAATGGAAAACGTGCTATCAAAGGAACTGTCCCTGAAACATTTTTTACATATTTATCACACAGCATTCCATTTTTATGTATTAGCAATCATGTATACCTCTGAAATAGCTAGGCAAACATGCCCATACATCATTAATCTTCTAACTAATACATACAGAAAAAAGTGTAAAAGTGTTTGCCTCAAAGTTTTCTTAAATATATTCCAGCATATGCATTACATAGCTGACCAAATGGAAGCATAACTTCTAAAGTTTTCATTAGTCCTCTGTACAGATATATCCTGAAGCAATAGCATTATCTGCAATCTTTCCAAAATAAACAAGTCTCCTTAGCATCATTTTGCCTAGCTACACGGTTGTATTTTTTTTTTCAATAAACATTTTTTATTGTTTTTCACAACCATATTACAAATTCACACATTATGTACAATATTTACAAAATGCTTCCATAGGTTAACTTCACATTATATGTCAACCTCATATATTGATCATAAGTACAGTACTAATAATCAAAAAAAGAAAAAAAAGAGAGCAAGAAAAAAAGAAAACCCACAATAACAAATCAAGCCAACAAACTGTATTGTCTCAACCTCCTCTATCTAATCTAAGATTGATTTTACATTGTACTCTAAGTCCTGAGAAAAAGTGGATAGGCACCTCTACGCCAACACAATATTGAAAATTTGCTCCCATATTTGTATATTGTTGATATTTTTCTTATGGTCGCTAATTAAGAATGTATGCGCTAAGATATGCTGTATAGCCATCAATATGAAATTTTCCCACGATGTCTGGTCTGGGTTCAACCAATTTTGGGCTATATATAATTTCATTAATAAACAAATATTCATAATTACAATCCTTTTGGATTTTCCTAAATTCTCCAGGGGAATATGAAGAATCATAAACTCCCAAGAGAGTGTTGAGTTTTGGTAGCCCATTTTTTGTAACTGTAACTTAAGTGAATTCCACAATTTATAAATACACTTGCAACTCCAGAACATGTGAAGCAAATCTGCTGTTTGATCTAAACAATGTGGGCATTTGGGTGAATTCTTTGGATCAAATTTGTGAAGAGTGAGACGAGTATAATATGCGTTGTTGAAAATCATCAGCTGCATAAAAATCAATTTTTGAAGGGATACAGACTTTAATGTTGTACTGAATGCCTCCAATATCTTATTGTCATCTGACAATATCAATTTCTCCCTCCAGTAACTCGATAAAAGAATGTATTTGTTGTACTTCCTCTCTTTTATCAATTTATATGCTGCGGTTAGATATTTTCTATCCTGCAACAGCGCTTCCCACAGATTACGAGAAGTGATTAAGTCCTCCTCTTTCATATCAAAGTTATTAAAATAGTTTATAGCTAAGTCCTTCAACTGTCTTACTATGATTAAATAGGAAATAGGAAGTTCCATTTCTTTTAGAATATCATGTACTACTACCCCTAGAAAAGGATATAAATCAAGTACAGTTAATTCCTTAATTAAGGGGAATTTCTTTAAATCTATCAATTGACTACCAATTGTTAAGTTAGGGTTCCCATGAAATGGTTGGAATACCATCATATATTTTAATAAGTTTAAGGAAGCAAAAAGAGTTTGAATTGCCGTTACATAGCTCTTTATGTGTTCCATTAACTTATATTTACTCATTGTTCGCTCATTTAGAAAGGGTAAAGCTTTAACATTGACACCCACTTCACTTATACGTTAGGAGCACCCATTTGGGTGTCCATTTTCTACTACTACTATCAAAGTATGACGTCTTTAAGATCCTATTGGCCTGAATCACTAAATAGTAAATTTCAAAATCCGGTAACTCCAGCCCCCCCTTATTTTTTGGAACCATCAATTTTTCATATGATATTCTCGTCTTCCTGGGTTCCCACAGAAATCTCCCCAATCCTATATGAAACCATTTAAAAAATGTTTTCGTAATTCTGAGTTGTGCAGCTCTAAAAAATATATAACATTCTGGGAAGAACATTCATTCTTATAACTGCTGCTCTTGTCATCAGTGGTAACTTCAACTTATTCCATCTTTCTAGATCCAATGTTATTTGATCTGCAGTTGACTTTACATTGTTTATAAAAAAAATCCCTATATTCAGTGGAGAATGCAATCCCCAGATATTTTATCCTTTCTTCAGTCGTTACTTGTCCTATCAATGGTAGCATTGAAAAAGGTGAGGGTGTCTTTAACGGGAATATTTTAGATTTTTTAAAATTTAGCTTGTAGTTGGAAATTCTCTTGAAGATTCCTATTGCAGCAAATATTTTTTTCAGTATCAGAAACAGGTGTGGTACAATATATGTTTAAATCATCTGCGAAGGCAGCCAACCCAACCTTTATCCCATACAGAACTGGAGAATTATAAAATACATTTTGCTTAAGATGTAAAAATAAGGGCTCCAAGTACAGATTAAATAAGATGGGAGATAATGGGCAGCCCTGACGGGTACCATTTTTGATTTGTATCCTATTCGAGCATTCGCGATTTATAAATAAATTTGTATATGCATTATTGTACAGTATCCTTACCGTTGAAACAAATTCCTGGGGTATATTAAAATATGGTAATATGTTAAATAAATAAACCAAATTAACTCTATCAAATGCCTTCTGAGCATCAATTATTAGGACATACAAATTCAGGTTTTTGCGTTTCGCATAAGAGATTAAGGTATGAAGCGTTAAGGTATTGTCCGTGGTCTGTCTCCCATCCATAAACCCCACCTGTTCCTCTGACATTATTAAGTTTATTACCTTTTTCAGTCTACTCACCAGAATGGATGTCATGATTTTCATGTCGATATTCAAAAGAGATATGGGCCTGTAATTATCAGGATTTTTAGGATCACCTTTCTCCCTCAATATGAGAACTGTCCTTGAAGCATTAAAATGAGGATCATTAATTCCATTCCGCATAATATAATTAAAAGTCTGTGACAATACATTGCTCAAAATCTCACTAAAGGATCTGTAAAATTCTGATGTCAAATCATCTGGCCCTTTGGCTTTATGAGGCTTTAATCTCTTGATTGTCTCTAACACCTCCTCGACTTCAACCGGTTTTATTAAATTTCTATGGAAATCCTTATCAATATTAGAGAAAGTGATTTTCTGTAGAAAATCTTTTCTTTCTTTATCTTGCAAGAGTGTCTCTGCTCTCCGTAAATCTGATTAAAAAATTTTTCGAAGGTTGTCATGATATCTGCCTTGTCAGTATATGTAGGTTCATAGGTTCATAGGTTCATAGGTTTATACTAGGCTATCTGCCCTAAGGCATTTATAAGCCTAGCCCAAATTTTTGTGGCTTACGCCACCCCTTATATGAAAAAATACTGTGCCCATTAGTTTGTTGTGCCTCTGTCCAGCAGTGACACAGAGATGATTCCCGGGGTAAACCTACGATCTCCCATCCACAGGTCTAGATTTCTCTTGAACAGAGTCAGCAAGGTGCTCTGCCTCACATGGACCGGGATTTTATTCCACAGCATAGGGAGTCTCTGAGTGATAAATCTATCCCTCCAGCACGTCCTATTTATATCCGTGCTAAGGTTTAAGTCGCTTGCTCTAGTGGTTTTGGTGGATTTGGATTTTTTGAGGTGGAGCATGTCCATTATTTCCGGGTTGGACATGGCCTTGTATGTCAGGCACATGTCACCTCTGAGCAGACGGTATGCGACTGAATAGAGCTGGAGTTTCTTCAATCTGGCAGCATATGACAGATTTTGGAGTCCCTTTATCCTTTTGGTGAGGAACTTTGGGGTCTCTCCAATTGCTGCAGATGTCGGGTGAGATACATCCCGAATGGGGCATTGTACTCGATCATTGGTCTGATAAGTGAAGAGTACAGGGGAACAATAACCTCACTAGATCTGGATGTGAATCCCTTCATGATCAGGTGGGCAATGTAGAAGGTCTTTCTAACCACTTTAGCAATGTGAGTGTCAAAAGAAAGGCCACTGTCAACCTGGGTCCCCAGGTCCCTGATAACCTCTTCTGTGCTTAGTGGATTGCCACCTATATGGTAGCTTGGGGTTACCTTGTTTTTCCCGAAGGGTATGACTATACATTTTTTGGCGTTTAACTTCAGGCCATGGCTCTGGCACCAGCTATCTGTTTCTGTGAGTCCCTTCTGAAGGATATCCGTGTCTGATGCACTTTCCACTATGGTGCCCTGTTTGCAGTCGTCTGCAAACTTTGTCAGCCAAAGTCCTCCTATGTTGGCCTGTACTTCTGAGAAGTAGATGCCAAACAATAGGGGGCCAAGGACCGAGCCCTGTGGGACACCACTTGTGACCGGCTTGGAGTCAGACACAGCGCCAGCAACTCTAACCCTGTGGGTTCTGTCCTTAAGCCAGTTTGCAACCCATCTTGTGACATATGGGTTTACATTTAAGCTGGTAAGTTTTTCTACAATACCCGAGTGGGGTATTGTGTCGAAAGCCTTTGCAAGGTCAAGGTAGGCTGTATGGACTGCCTTTCCCTCATCAATGGCCTTGGTGACTGTTTTGAAGAAGTCGACCAAGTTCAAAAGGCATGATCTTCCCTTGACAAAGCCAAACTGGGTCGGGTCCAATGTCTGCAAGTCCCTATATCTTTGTTTATGAGCTCCATTATGATCCTCTCCATAGCTTTGCAGACTAGACTTGTTAAGCTTATGGGGCGGTAATTACCAGGGTCCGTAGAGGCGCCGCCTTTGTGGAGTGGGACAACAGTTGCCGTACGCCACTCCTTGGGCACGTATCCTGTGGTAAGGCTGAGATTAAACAGCTGCCTTATGTGCGGGTTTAATTCCTCATTTAGCTCATGTAGCACACAGCTGGGGACACCATCCGGTCCCATTGATGCTGTGTTTTTAGCTTTAGAGAGAGCAGCTTTCACCTGCACATTTGAGATGTCCGGGAGGCTACACTCGGCTGGGATAGTTATCTCTCCTTTAGGGGGGTAGAGGGGGGTGAAGTTTGCACTGAACCTGTCTGCCAGTATGTTGGCAATGTCTGTGGGTTCAGTGATTTTTGTATCATTTTGGACTAATTCTGAGCATATCTGGGAGTTTCCACCCAGGTTCCTAACATAGCTGAAAAAGGCCTTATGATTGTCCTTTGAATCCATGGCAATTTTTCTCTCAAAATTGGCCTTAGTTGATTTTATGAGTGCTCGTATTTTTTTACTAATAATGATCAGGGGTGACTTCCCTTTTATGGATTTTGTTCTATCATGTAATAGCTTTCTCCTCTTATTGTAAAGTTTGTTAATGGCTGGGGTCCACCAGACTGGAAGTTTGCCCTTTGTGGAAAGAGTCTTGGTTTTATTTGGGATTGCCTGATCCATGCAGTCCTGGAGGTGTTCATAGAAGGCATTTGTAAGGGCTTCCGCAGCTTGGGTTGTGGTTTCCACTGGCTCAGGGGCCTTGAAGGATACCACACCAGTCTTGAGTAGTGTGAAGTTTGCTTTAGAGAAGTTCTTCACTATGGTCTTTTGTTTGGGGTGGGGGCGGGATGTGGATTTCCAGTGAGATTAGTTTATGATCAGATCTCACCAATGAGGGATATACTTCCGGTGTGGAGCATTTTGTCCCCATGTTTGTGACAATGAGATCTAGTATATTTTCTCCTCTCATGGGAACAGTGACTAGCTGTTCCATGGCATTTGAATTTATGAACTCCAGGAACCATTGGGCTAGAAAGTTAGGGCTTGAGTAATGTTCCCAGTCTATATTTGGGTAGTTGAAGTCACCCAATATGATGGTGTTTGGAGATACATTTATACCCTCCAGTGTCTTCAGGAAGGCTGTGTGGGGTTCCTGAGTTTGAGAGGGTGGCCTGTAGCATGCTACAATTTGTAGAGCAGTTTTGCCTATGGTTAGTTGCACCTGGATGGTTTCCGAAGCTTGCATTGCCACCAACCTGGAGGTGTGGGTATCCTTTATGAATATGGATACACCCCCTCCTTTTGTGGTGTGGTCCAGGTTTTGGGGCCGGAACGCATGATATCAGGTAAAACCTAATAGTGCCGGGGTGCTCTCAGGAGCCTTGAACCAGGTTTCAGTTACAGCACAGACATTGATGTTCTCCATACTGAGAAGGGCCTCAAGTGCGTGCATTTTGAGATTTAGACTTCTGGCATTGAGCAGCATTACCCTCAGTTTCTTCCCATTTTTGTTTTCTAGGGTGGTAGGTTTAGAATTTGAGCCTTGCCTAAAAAAGGCACTATGGGGGTGGCAAGAGCCTTAGCCAATATCCGGAATCCCAGGGTGACAGGTGCAAGCCATCCCTTGAAGCAGCGTGGCTTGTCAAGCATGTCATCCCAGGCAGACAGACACTGGATCCCCTTTGAATGACACGAGACATTAAGCCAATTGTTAAAGCTGATCATCTTGTCTCTATATTGTGGCATCATTCTTGGTGAAGGAAGGATACTGCTCAGGGTTAGGGTCATACCTGCCTGGGCTACATAATCAGAGAGCTCCTCTATGTCTCTTTTCATGTAGTCCAGGGAGGTGCGTCTCAGGTCGTTCACACCAGCATGGACAATGACTGTGTCATATTTGTACTTGCCATGGAGTGACCCGAGTGCTTGTGTTATGTGGCGGATTCTAGCGCCGATAGGCAGCTTACTGTGACCCTCTCCTTGTTCAGCCTGGTGAGTGGGACGTCAGTGTGTCTGACTATGGAGTCACCTATGACAAGTATGTTTGGTGTTGTATTTGGCCTTAAGGGCTGTGACTGCTTTGCACACTGCTTTTGTGGTTTATGTGTTGCTTGTGGGGTGTCTTGAGGTAGCAGTTGTTTGGGTGTCTGCTTTGGAGGCCTCTGCTGTTTAGGTAAATTTTTACTCAGAGCCTCCGAGTATGTCTTTGTGTGTTTATGTGTTTGATTCAGTGGAGTGGTAGCATTATGTGAGGCTGGTTTTGTGGTGTGTGTAGTTGCCTTCTCCTCCTGTCTGGTCTTGCCAGTCCTGAGTTGAGAGAGCTCAGCCTCCAGTTTGGCTAAATAGCTGCATCTCTCGCAAGTATTTGTGTTATGTGGGAGGAGGAGAGGGTTGTCTGTGTACATGAGGCAGTTATAACATTGCCTCAAGATTCCCAGATTCACCAGCTGGACCAGAGAGAAGATTGACAACTGACCTTTGGACATGCTAGAATAATATTAGGAATTCCTTAATTGAAAACAAGGGTCAGTGGGGAGTGAGGATGTAGTGCTTTTAATTTTTAGTGCTGACTTATATAATTGCTTTAGTGAGCAAATGCCAGGTAACTTGAGTGCAATGTGTTACAAGTAACTAAATGCAAAAACAACAAACAGTAACTTTCTTTCAAGTGAAATAAGGAAATAAGTACAGTAAGCAATGCAGATATCACTAGTGATCCACAGAAGCGCTGAGAAGTTGCGTATTAGGTGGAATTAGCTTCCAGGGAAATAACAAGCAAACAAACAACAAGCATATAAACAAAGCTAGATTCAGCAGGCCTGGATCTAGTCTATGCTAGAGCAAACAAGGTAAACCAATTTCAGTAAGATACAGTTCAAATATTCAGGCACTATAAACCTTTAACCAGAAATTCCCAGCTCAGAAGGGCAGAGTCCAGCCTCTTCTCCCACAAGAGTGCAGACCACGAACCTTCTTAATGTAAAATAACTGGCCTGAAGCCCAAGTTTTTATAATGTAGTATTGTTATAGTGTATTTCAGAAATTAACCGTGTTGATTTCGTCTGGTTGATAATACGTGCTAAAGCTTTCGAAGGGGTTTGAATATGATTTGCATACTTAACTAAATTTCTTTGTTCATAAAGTGACAGTTTTCTATTATGAAGTAGAAACAGTTCTTTCTGACACCTAAATAACTCAGTTTCTGTCTGTTCACTATAATTCCTCATTAGATCTTGATCCAATACTTGAATTTTAGTTTCTAAATCCAATTGAGACTTATTTTGCAATTTTTATAATAAGTAGCTTTTTGGATAAATAATCCTCTTAACTGCATTTTAATTGTAGCCCATTCTATATCTATCAGGTGTCTGTTTTGGGAAATATTGTATAGTAATTGTTTAAGAATCTCCTTAACTTCCATTAATATATCCTCCTTGGTTAATAAGTATGGATTCAAGGACCAATTATACCCTCAAAGCCTCTTAGTATTCATATTATTGCAGGTTAAGGTTAAGGTTATCTTTGAATGGTCTGAGAGTTGTCTGGCTTGATTAGAAACACTAGGGTTGGCTGAGATCAGTACCTCTGAAATAAGAAAAAAATCAATTCTCGACCACATTTTATGACAGGTTGAATAAAACGTAAAATTTTCTGCTTTCCCTTGTGAGTGTGTGTGTTTAAAAGGATCAAACAGTTTGAAATCAATTTTCAATTCATTCAATGCTACCATTGCCTGTTTATTGAACGCTTTAGAAGCACCCAACTTGTCTAATTTCGGATCTTGGTAAGAGTTCCAGTCACCACCCATCACTATATAGCAATTATTATATGACTGTAAAATGGAATAAATTGAAGTTATGAAATGATGTTGGTTAACATTGGGCCCATATATACAAACTAGTACTATAGGTTTATCATACCATTTGGATGTGAGAAGTACCAAACACCATCTACCCTCCTGATCCATTTTCATATCCAAAATATCTCCCTGAAAGTGATTCTTAATTATAATTGCCACTCCTGCACTGTTCGTAGTTCCTTCCACCGTCACAATCTTCCTAACCCATTTCTTATCTTTCACTGACACCCACTGGTCATTAGTCATATGTGTTTCTTGTAATAAAATACAACCTGCTGATGATTTGAGGAACAAGTGAAAGAACAGCTTTCTTTTTTTCATGTTCTGGAGTCCTTTGACATTCCAAGATTCTATTATCCACATTTAAAAATCCTTAGAAATGTACATCGATGTCTACTCTTTTTAAGCAAGCTTAGAATAACATAAGTTGGCTTATCGACAAATATTTGGAAGCAAAACTGCCATCCCATCCCTACCCAGTGCATACCCACTATTCCTCTGGACCAGGATGAACATAGGTTTTTCACATTACTGGAAACCATCTGAGTAACTAACCTACTAATTATATTATTTAACAATAAAACCCCATGCAAAAAACCTATAACAACTACTACTACATCTACAAAGCCTAATTCTGACATTCCTTACTAAACACTACTATAAGTAACTACAGCTCTGATCATATTTTGGATATTCAAATGAACTAATTGCACCATGAAATTCTAATGTACTTCAATTCACTCTAACCTTATAAGCAGCAATAACATGTAACATTTTGTTTTGTTGATCTAAACAGAATTAAATATTAGTTAACATAGATAGGACATAAGTATTTAACATTTCTCAACACCCTGCATCTACTGAATTAAATAATCTAATTATTTTAATCTACATTATTCCTCCCATGCCAACTAACATATTAATAATAAAAATCAATGCAATTCACAGTAAAGCAAAAATGTCATTTTCACTTGTGATGAGCATTTATATAAGAGAGAGGAACAAAAGGGTTAAAAAAGAGAGCATAAAAAGAGCACAGCAGAAAGGAGAACAAAAAAAAGGAAAATGCTTTATATTACACATTTAAAAGCAACTACCTATATAATCTTTTATTATTAACAACACAATATTTTAACCTGTTAATCTACTAATTTTTATACATTTTACATTTAAAAATGATATTCCCTATCTAAGAGAAAAGAGGAAAGAAATAAAAGAAAAGGGAGACAGAAAGAGAAAAAAAGAAAAGAAAAAGAAAAAATAAGAAGCCACAGTACCTTATTCTGCCATTACACATTGCAGTCTCCTTCTCTAATGCTCAATTCATTTCCACAGCATTTACCTGCAACACTCTAACTACAACCAACATCTTACAGTCATTTTTTCTTCAAATTAAGTCCAAAAGGCTTCGTTTAACCTTTCCAGGAGATCTTCTTTCTTCCCAGGTAGTAAAACTGTAAAAAACAGTCTAAGTCCTTTCCTTCGCGCTCGTGACGGAGGACTGAATTTGCGAACGGACCTCCTGGTTGCGCCACAGCAAAAACGGTCCCTCTGCTTCTTCCAGTACATTTCCTGTTGCCTCGTGGATTACAAATGCTCACTACAGCCATAAAACTTCGTGGGAACTTGCAGCTGGAACTACGAAATAAGAAGATAAGAAGATGAATCATCAGGCCTGGAACAAGAAACAGAGTAGACAAAGGATTTTGAAGCATCAGATCGTCGTAAATAGAGAATCCCATTCTCTCTGATGTTGCAGAAAGCCAGATGGACTGTTTACATTTCTGAAGATGGCAGAGCCTTAAAAAGCTTCAAAAAAGTAGGTCTTGCTTCTTTTTTTGTGCTTACAGAGTATTTAATGCCATCCACAGTAAAAATTAGGTTATTGGGATATTTCATTTGAAATCTGATATTTTTGTCAATCAGAAACTTACAATATGGAGCCAGCATTTGTCTAGATTTGCCTTATTTGTGTTGGTAAATCCTGTGATATGGAGATTTTATTGTTTTGCCACATTATAAATCCACCAGCTTTTTTTATAGTTAACAGTATTTTGCTTACGTCTTGATAATTCAATATTTTAACATAAACAGGTCTGGGTATATTTGAAGCTTGAGATTCTCTGTATGCTCTATGAGCCCTTTCTATGACCATCTGTTTAACCTCCTCAGAGTCCTTGAGCAGAATTTTGACTATTTGTGTGATAGAAGTAATCAGATCATTATATTGAATGGATTCAGGAATCCCTCTGATTATTATATTGTTGCATCTAGATCCAGAATTTTGTTTTGCATCGATTGAATGTCTGCCCCATGCGTCTCTGTTCTTTTAGTAAGCATTATTATGTTGTCTTCATTTGCAGCTATTCTAGTTTCTGCTTTCTCCATTCTTTCGAGAATCCGGTTACATGTCACTAAATGTAAGCGTTTGAGCTGTTAGCTCATTTAAAGCATCCTGTATGGGTAGCAATGCTGATTTGATTTCCTCCATTGTGACCTGTTGATCAGATTTTGTTGCTGTTCCTGTTTTTGCAGTCTCTTGTTGTTTGAAAGTTTTCTGTCTCTTATGAAAAGATTCTTTCTCTGGCGATTGCAAAACTGACAACTTAGTTTTGGTAGTTGTAGTTTCCATATTTTTGTCCTCTTTTGACATTTCGAAATTCTGCAAGTAGATTTATTTCCCAAGGAAAAGTTACAGCAGTGAGATAAGTCAGTCCTTTGTTCAGTGCTCTGTTCAGAGTCAACCTGACAATCAGATCCAATCCTGCTACTAGCAAATAATTTTTCCAATTTTCTTTCCTCAGAAACAAAAGTGACTTCTGGTAGATTAGTAATTGCTGTCAATTAGTATCTTAACTCTAAGTATAACTCCACAGGGTTGATTTTTTTCTCAGGTATTTGAAGAGCTGCAGTACTGCAGTGCTGATAGAACAGCAGCCATCTTTGAATGCACGGTTGTATTTTATATGGTGTAGATTCAGGGCTGTTAGCATGGTGAATATGCACATGAGGTGAGACCTCATTAGAATTTCTGAATCCCAAAAAATTGGATCAGTGTAGGAGATGTAAACATAGTGCAGGCACTCCCTCTGTATTTGTTTTTAATGGATTCCAACCATGAATGATTATTAGTTGGGAGAATAAAAACACAACAGCACTGCAAGCTGCCTTACTTCCACTGGGAGTGTCAGGTTAGATCTGCAGTGTTAGATGCAAGGCTGGAATGTAAGTAAGCAGCATACAAGTCACAGGTTGTATTCCTTAACATCCAATCTGCCCATCATTTGTTGGCAACTACATATGAAATTATTTCCTATTAATATCCTCACACATTTAAGGCCAATGATATAGAATAGCTTACACACTGCATGTCTCAGATTACTGCTCAAAAAATGAAGAGTGGCCAACAACCACACTTAAATGTAATACAGAGCTGTATATTTGTAAGCAATAATCATGACAGGTTGTGTGATCACTAGGTACACTACATCCAAAACTAATAAATGTACAAATAACATTGTATGGTTTAATATTACTATAGATGCGGTTGCAGTTGGTTGTGTGCATATTAAGTTAAGTTCTTTGCTGCAAAGCTGTTTGTATGGCAAAGTGGGATAAGGCACCCATCCTGTGTTCTGGAGGTACATTGGAGTAAGAGTTCAAATCCAGTCCTATGTAGAAATATTTCATGTATACCAACATTTTCTAGTGTGCATGTCATAGATTGTTTTTCCTCATTTCGACTACCAGTCCCTTTTTTTTTTCTTTTTCTTTTTTTTTTTTTTGGCAAGTGTTAGCATGGTGCACCACTTAGCACAAACATGGGAGACAGAGGAAAAATTAGTGTTAGGTTTGGCTGTGCTTTTCTGGTTTGTGCGAAGTGCAGCAGTGTGCAAACTGGACAACTGGTCCACCTAGGAAGCAGACAGAACCCAGACAGCCAAAAATTGAAACCGGATCTATTCAATTAATACTATTGAGCATCGCAGAAACCTGATAAGCAATGTTTAACAGTGAGACCTTAAGAATGATTAGTAAACTAGAGAATGTCATGCAACTAGTTCTATGGCAGCATTTATAAGTGTAAGGATGGAGTACAGATGGTCATGGGTTCTATTCTCAACCTTCTTGTGGCAACAGGTGTAAGACTGCAATATACATGGTCCTGGATATGAATACAGCATATTCCATACACTCTTGCTGTTGTTCCACTTCCCATCATAGTCACTCTTACTTATAATACTTGACATAATGGAGTTGATATGAATTATATGTATGAGGGCTGAGACACTAGTACTGTGTCAGTTATTTATTCATAAATCTATGAATTATCACATTTATCATTGGATGTATGACTGTGGGTATGCTGTATACTATATTCCTGTAAGCATCTTTCTGCTATCTGGACTGGCATGGCCTTCACATTTGCCTAACACACATACACAACTGCCTGTACAGCCAATAACCTTGGAATTGCAACTGTAAAAATGTACTGTCTCAGTGCTTGTCACTTTTGCACTCCGCTTACCTTCACTTAAATGCAGTGCTCAATGGTGCATACTGCTGAGCACCATGTTTGCTTGATGGTAAACTGAGCACAATAGTTTCAACAGTGTGCACACTCCCAGAAAACACGATAATTGGAATTGGTGGGAAACCAACACTCTCCATTGCTCTTGATCCTTGGTAAACATGGCAGATGTATGTGGAGAAGGTGTACATTTTTAGGCACAGAGATGGGGGTGTCTAGGAGTCCAAGATTTTTATTGGACTCCTAGTTAAGAACCTCAGTTTCAGGCTTCTGCAGGGGGACTGCTCTGGCTCCCAGTATAAGTTGGAAGATTGGGATAGTTCAGACTTGGCTGTATCCAGTGCCACTGGTACCTTATGCACTGGTGACCAATGTAGACATCATTTCAATGACCTACGGTGAAGGAAGAGGGATACCCTCGATGCATTAATTGAGAAAATTAGGACTGCAGACATCTCACACTTGTGTAAGTATTAACTACAGAGAGTACTTGTAAGACTTAAAAGCTGAATATAGGCAAGACTGGTATTCATAATGGTATTCTGTTCTGTTTTGTTTTTTCTAGTGCTGCCAGTCATTGGGAGGTTAGTGTCTGAACCTTTGGGGCTATGTTGGTGAAGATAAGGGAAGCATGTGGTATGTATGCAGCAGAAGAGTAGTGTTATTGTAGCATTAAATGTTAAAGATACTTTTTTCTTTTTTTTTATTACAATGTCATCAAAATGAGTCCATGTCATCCATATGTACCACATCACTAAATGATCGACAGCACAGCAGGGTAGGCCTGCCCCCATCCATTGGCTCCAGCATCATTGCCCAGGGTGTCTGGACGCCAACCTGATAGCACTGCCTCTGAGGCCCTTACACTACCTACCCCTCAAGTAATCCTGCCCTGGAGGCTGATCCAGTGGTTCTCACCAGAAGCAATGGCAGAGGTGGAGATTTTTATCACCCGCACTGATTTGCTAGGGATAGTGCATAGGATTGTGTTCCACACTGTTGATGCACACCTACACCTGCTGCAGAGGCTGGTCTCCGTTCATTTTGCATAATTATAAGAGGAAGAGAAGGAGACATCAAGTACTCCAGCCAGTGGCAGAGTGAGGTGACAGTGATGACAGTCCAGTGGGTGAGGACTTGATTCTCACTGTCACCCAGCTTGATGACCATGTGTTCAGGATGTCCCCACCCTCACCCCAATCATGGTGTCCCTCAACCTTTTGTGTCCATCACCATACCTGTCTTTTGTCTTGTCTTGTCTGTCTGCATTTGCTTCCTCACTTACCCAACTTACCTGACCCAGACATTCCTAAATCCCTTCCCCAACATTCCTCTCCCCCCCCCAAAAAAAAAAGAAATGGGCACCTGTCCCAAAAAAAATAAATACATTTTCCATAATACATAGTTTTCCATTTCACACGTGTCTTTTTGACACACTTGATTCAGTCCATTTGGCTATACAACATGATTGCGTTCTGGTCACACCTCTCGCTAGAGGTGACAGTCTAAATCTACAGCAATGGTGAATGGCGACAATGTATTTAAAAGTATTTAAACGTATTACATGAATCTGTATTCAAACCCAGTACCATCTGGCCAGTTAAGCAATAGGGGCATTTCATAGACTCAGTTCTAACTGTCAGACTTTAGCAGTGCAGCTCATATTTGTACACTGCTTAGCTATGCGCAAACATTTGTATCATGCATGTGTATGCACTTTGGTAGCCATTGCACAAATCCTCTGCTCACTGCACTATGGAAAGGTACATATTATGCTGATTGCAGCTGTTTAGTGTCCATTCCCTGTGTATCACATGAAAGTACATGTGGGAACATTACAAACTGAGGGCTCTGTCTAAAAGCATGTCACATATTTACAGCACATCCATGTGTTGCCACCCCCCCCAAGCACTGCAACTCTGGTGTCTCAGTACTTTTTCCACACATATATCAACCACGGTACAAAATGTAATATCAAATGCTGTGTGCTATGCAAGGCTCATCAGTCTGGTAACATGAAGAACTACAACTATTGACCCATATGCCTAAAAAGCCTTATCTGGAAGGTTAGGGAAGGTATCAACATGCACCAAATCCACAGGGACATAGGTGACCTTCAACACACTTGAGCTGACCCATTCTGTTTTTTTTTTTCTGGGGTAGATTTCCTTACTGAACCTCATGGACTTCTTAGATACTGACCCCAAAGACCTTGAGGGGAGATAATAGGACACACCACCTGTGCTGAGTTAACCAAGGCATTTGCCATTATCCCCCAGTCATGTCTTATAGTGAAGATCTCCCATGTAGGAATTAAGCCATACAGTAGTAGAGGGATAGGCAACTGGTTCACTGACAGAAAACACACTTTTAAAGTTGGGGACTGCACCTTCACCACTAGCCACCTACCATTAGAATCCCACAAGGATCTGTGCTGGGCCCTCAACTGTTTGAAAACTACATCTCTGAAGTGCAGGCAATGGTAGATGACATGTGGTTTACCAAATCTGCAGATGACTGTTAACTGGATGCACTAATATGGAGTCCCGCAATGATGATAACATATTACAGAAGGGGCTGCCACCCAGAAATGATTGATGCCAAACTCATGGACTGAACCATAAAGCATACAATGGCTCATCATACCCCTGCTAATTATGATTATAGCACCCTTCTGTGAGTCTTGAGAACTCAAGTTGATAGCAATCTACACTTTCATCATTATATGTCCATAGTGGTGACACACATATTCTGCATTGTGCACATCATACATATGAACATCACATCAAAGACCAGGATGGTCATACCTTTGATGTACTTTACCCTTATCAGACTGAGTGCAATGTTCCCTTCTGTCTGTACCTCACCAGACACTTGCAGCAATTGGAGAAAACACAGGGTTGTGCCTGGGAGACTCCAGGACCTCCAAACATGACAAACCTGGAAAAAGTGAAATACCTGTCACTGTAGTCAGTATCATGCAGGCTGCTGAGAGGTGACCTATGCCCGCCCTACATAACAGTCTCAGACTCTGCCCTACTGGGACTGCTGGACATCTGCAAATCAAATGGGACAAGAATAACTTGGCCCAGGGTTCTCAACCTAGCCTGTGACATAAACAGAACATGCTGTGGAGACAGATATATCCCCCAGTGATTCACACTCCTCTGTAATAGGCCCCCACATGTGGGATGCTCCTCTATGACACTGTTCAACAGCAATCTTGACCAATGGTTGGGTGATTGTAAATTCACCTTTTGGGTGGCACCTAAGTCCCTAAGGGACAGTTGGTGCTGCTCACAAAATTGTTCTGCTAACAATGACCATCCAACTATGCTCAGTAAGAATACTTGTATTTTTACACTGCTAGGCTTCTAAACATCATACGGCCATTAGGCTATTAGCCTCCTAGGAACAAATTAAGTTATGAGACTTTGCAGGCCTCCCAATATTTTGTTTCCCACATGGCCTTCTGATATCATCTACTATAAGTTCACCTGCAGTTATGTAAAAGTCAAACTTGTGCTGTGGAGCTTGCATAAAGTAATAAAGTACCGTGGGCTGTAGTCTATCTACCTTACACAGGCAGGGGTTCTGTTCTTACTGCAGTAAACTGGGTATCTGTGTCTCTAGAGAGAAAAGAAGTGTGTATCCCACAGTTGGTAATCCAGTACAAGGACTGACAGTATTTTAATTCTTGCTGATGCCTACACATCTATTTCCTGCAGCCCAGCCAACATCTTGTCCCACACATGGCCTGCTGATGTCATCTACAATAAGTTCACCTGCAGTCAAGTAAAAGTCAGACTTGTGCCGTGGTGTTTGCTTAAAGTACTGTGTTCTGTAGTCTGTGTGCTTAGACACATAGGGATATTCTCACTGCAGTCAACTGTGTGTGTGAGCTGTTGCTAGACATTACAGAGAACATTTTACACCACCATGTGGGACACTGTTATCCTCTCCTCAACAGACACTACTGATGTCATCAGCTACAAAGTGTTGTCTGCGTCAAATCAACTCAGACTTGAGCTGTGGCGTGTGCATAAAGTACTGTGTTTTCTAGTCTGTGGACTTAGGTAGGGGTTTATTCTCACTGCAGTCAACTATGTGCATATGTGTGAGCTGTTTCTTGACATTATAGAGACTATTTAACACCAGCATGTGGGTCACTGTTATCTTCTCCTCAACAGACACTGCTGATGTCATCAGCTATATCAGATTTTTGGATATGCAGTACTCCCACCAGGACAGGGTCAGACAATGGCGTGAAGACAAGGCAGACATCATCTCATCCTATACCAGACAGATTACAGTGACATGGCTTTAACTCTATCCATATACATCATGGCATGATGAATAGGCCTTGTGTTATCTTGCTAAGAAAGTCCTGTAGTCTTTCCAGCTGCTGCATGTATCTGGTGAGGTACATGCAGAAGAGAGCATTATACTCTATTACTGTTCTGATGTGGTTTGACTACAGTGCTGTCATACAATCCTAAGATCTGCATTTGATGGTGCAACATATGATGTGTACAACATAGGCTTCCAATAACAGTGGGGACACCTGGTGGTCAAAGGTCAGACTGCAATCTATATGTATTCCTAGTGCTTGCATCACTGAATGTCAGCATAGCAAGAATGTTGTCAATGCTGTGATAAACATAAAATTACACTTTTCAGATGAATAACGTAAAAAAGGCACATTTCTGCATTTGGTTGTAGATCATGTGAGTTTGTCCCCATTCATTTGTCTGTGTTAGCTCCTCCTGTACTATGTTATCATCATAATTGTTGGACTCAATGATTGTACTCAATATGTGAGAATCATCAAATTTGTTAAGGCAATGGCCATGTTCTTTAGCCTGAACTGTGGAGAAATAGAGACCAAACAGTAAAGGGCCAAGCACAGATTCTCTTGGGTTTGCCAGTGGTGACAGCTCTTCTGGTACAGGTTGATTCAACACTTTCACAGTATGTGTTCTGTCAGTGACTCAGTTGGTTATCCATCTATTGTTGTAAGGTTTAATCCCCAACTGCAAGGGTTTCTCAATGATACCTGCATGGGGGATTGTGTCAAACCCCTAGGCCAGATCACGATAGGCAGTATGCACTGTCTTACCTTCCTCCAGGCCTATCACATGGAAGTAAGGGCCTGTGACAACATCACAGATTGCCTATGGTGTGACTCAGTACATACACCCTCCTGATATGGTGCAATACACACTTTAACACACCCTCCACATGGGCTATATTCCCATACAAGGGTGTGGAAGGAACAGCACCTGATGCATGCATGTATAAAGACATCCTGACTCTCTTAGGTTCATAGGTTCATAGGCAGGTACTATGATATTGGCCCTAGGGCTTGTATAAGCCTAGCCAAAAGGTACCCTGGCTTTTGCCTCCCAAGAAAATTATTTTCCTGTGCCACTGTCGAGCAGAGCCACAGAAGTGATCCCCTGGGTGAATTTCCTATCTCCCATCCAATCATCAAGATTTTCCGTAAAGAGCGCTAATGAGGAGTTTTGTTTGATATAGATAGGTAGTTTGTTCCAGAGTATAGGAAGTCTCTGGGACAGGAATCTATCCCTCCAGCATGTTCTGTTTATTGTGGTGACAAGGTTTAGGTCCCTAGAGCATGTACCTCAGATGAATTTGGATTTCTTTAAGTGGAGCATGTCCAAAAGCTGTGGGTTTGACATAGCTTTGTATGTTAGGCAGAGATCGCCTCTGAGTAGGCGATATGCGACAGAGTAAAGCTGCAGTTTTTTTAGACGGTCTGTGTAGGGCATCTGTTTGAGGCTGGCAATCCTCTTTGTGAGATATTTCTGCAGCCTTTCTAGTTGTTGTAGATGTCTTATGAGGTACATACCAAAAGGGGCGTTGTACTCTATAATGGGTCTAATGAGTGATGAGTAGAGGGGAACAATGACCTCTTTCATCCTGGATAAGAAACGTTTTGTGATGAGGTGTGCCACGTAGGATTTCCCGATTACTGTGGCAATGTGATTATCAAAGGAGAGACTACTGTCCACCTGTGTCCCAAGGTATCTTATCACACTTTTGGTGTTAAGCAGACTACCGCCTATGTGGTAGTTCATGGGTACAGAGTTTTTACCAAAAGGGATGACAATGCACTTTTTGGCATTGAGCTTGAGGTCATGGCTTTGACACCATGCATCTGTCTCAGCGAGGCCCTTTTGTAGGAAGTCCACATCTTTTGGAGTTTTGATTATGGTTCCTAGTTTGCAGTCATCTGCGAACTTCATTAGACAAAGACCTTCTGTGTTAGCCTGTACTTCAGAGAAGTAGATACCAAACAGGAGAGGACCCAGGACAGAGCCCTGTGGTACTCCACTTGTCACTGGTCTTCAACTGTGAGGTGGACCAACATGTGATCATGGACCTCCTCTACATGTTCACTAGTCATATTCTATCTGTGTGCAACAGATCTGTGTCAGTTGTTAATGCTACATAATGTCTGTTACATCTTATAGATGTCCTCAAACATGTCATCAAGGGCCTGCATGATGACAATTGTACCATCTTGTGGAGCATGACCAGGCCAAAGCATTTGATACAAATCCACACTGAGGTATTCACTCAGCACTGTTATATGTGACCATAAACAGCTATATCACCAAATGGGTAGACCACTGTATCACATATGTGGCATCTCACTATACTGAAATATGTGATGTGACCTATATCTCAGGTCCAGTGATCAGATCCATACATCAGGGCTGTCTGCTAGGCCGTTTCCTGTCAATTAGTTAAGAGATGGACATCACAGATGACATACACATGCTGTGTCCACAGAGATGCCTGAATAAATACAGAATGTGAGCAACCATTGACTGCAACTGTGACATTAGTATAATACAGACATTAGCAACACATAACAAACACTGCTGCCAGATGCGTGACAACATCTACATTGACAAGACAAATGGGGGATTTGTTAATTCAGGAAACAAACAGACCACCCAATTATATTATACCCTATAGTCAGACCAATAGGTATATCACCCGTGCGCTTGGGTAGATAGTAAGTGGTACATCCACCAGCATGTGGTCACAGTGCTGACTACTCCCTTGAATGTAGCACATGTACTGGGATGTGAAGAACATCCACATCAGAGGCCATAGTACCTTCATGGTTCCTGGCCTACATCACACCAATAACTGTGTACAATGCACCCTTCTTCATGTATCTCCCAACACTTCTTCCAGTAATGTGTAATGGAAGTATACCACCTTTGTCACAGTGAGCTGTCACACAGCTGATTGACCATACCTAGGTATGCTTTCTGTGGTATATATATGGCTGTCTGATGGTGCTGAACACCAATTAAGTTGTTACACCAGATGCATGTGTGCTACCTGTTCTGCTGATGCACACACTACATGCATAGGTGTTTGACATCATTAATGGCATATATTTCATTCATTCATGACAGTGTGGATTGTGCCATATATGTATGCCATGCACAAAAGGCAACTAGCCTGTATTGCCCATACCTTCACATGCAGGTATAGCAGTATCCCTCCTAACACATCCTGCAAATGCTACAGTACCAGGACAGTGTGCATGGGTACCCTCATAGAGTGTGGCTGCATCATACTAGCTTTCCAGTGTGTGTGCAGGCTCATCTGTTATCACTCCACATCACATATGTTATGTCACCGACATGAGATTAGTGGTGGTATTATTCAGATATTGTCCATGATTGTAGTTGGTTCTTGTAATATTTTCCACAAGCCTTTGCCTGTGCTCACCTTCCTGGAGACCTCAGCTGAGAATGCACTCATATTCAGGCATGTCAGCTTACACAGCTTTACAATACGCAAACTATCCCAATTGTATGTCATATCCCTGATAAATTTCTTCTGCATTTTTCATGTAAGGATGCTTATCTCACACAGTCATCCTCCCCATTGTTATATCACCTTGTGTGACAGTCACATAAAACACATTTTAACTGTTCAGTCACTACTGTACCATATAGATATATGATTGGTGTTGCTGCTACAAGCATCCACTGACATGCCTTCCTCTGCTGCACATGGGATAGTTTCACCTGTCCTTTTTTCCTGTGTTCATTCCTACAATCCATGTGTGTTTCCCTATTCAATACACACACCTCCACTGACTGGTCATTCTACATGGCAGTACATGTCCCATTGCAGATCATTTACACAGCTTCAGTACACAATGCCAGGAATGGGATAACATAATACTCTGTATTGCAGGTGCACTGTCCTGTACTGTGTTTGGACCACATTGCATTCATATCTCTCTCCTGTCCAGATATTCCCAGATATCCAGATGTGTTCCTTATTATATTTGTGGCTTTCTGCCACATGACTGGGGTGATCTCAGAACTGAGGTGAGTCAGTATTACATACTTTTGAGTTCATAACTTTCAACTGTCCTGATATGTGCAAAATGTCCTGTTTTTGTTTCATATTATTCATCTTTTCCTCATAACATTTTGACTTTCTGGCAAATCATTGGCATGTCATTGCAGATTGAAGTCAGAAACTTATGACAGATATTTGAGTTTCAAACTTCATGCTCTTCAGAAAGTACAGCCTACTGTACAACCTACTATTCTATCAACTTGCTAAGCCTGGAAGAGCAATATTAAGAATCTCTCCCTATGTCTGGCCCTTTGTCCCCCATTATTTATGGCTTTGTCAGATTTCTTGTTCTAAGAGGTTGAGAGTGTTACATTGTAACACATTTCTATGTGACATCTGTGTCAAATATGTCCCTGTTTTTGGTTATTTGTTCCCTCATTAAGTTGTCCTTTTTGCAGATGTTTCGCACTAACAGATTGACAGCTATTTGTGAAGCCCTGGTGATCATTGTGGCATTCTGCATAAATCCCTGGACATTAGGTTCTCTGCTTCCCACAGAATTGATATATGCATTCGCTTATATGGTTTCCTGGCTGGCAACACTGTTGCCAATGACAAAACCTAGCTTAGACATGTCACACGTATGCATTGCATGCTACCACTCTCCATACCTTTTATTTTACAAGTTGCATAATTGATATATGCATTCGCTTATATGGTTTCTTGGCTGGCAAAACTGTTGCCAATGACAAAACCTAGCTTAGACATGTCACACGTATGCATTGCATGCTACCACTCTCCATACCTTTTATTTTACAAGTTGCATAACATAGAATGATTTCCTTAATACTGTAGACACATGATGGTCAGATGCTAGATTGCTCTATATGTATTTCCCCAAGTCACAGACTACTGGGTCAGCTCTTGGCATGTGTTGTCAATATGATAGTTAACAGGGTGAATGACTTCCAGAAGGATACTATTATGCATTTGTTGGTATTTAGTTTTAGTCTATGGCTCTGGCATCAGTTGTTTTTCTGTGACAACCTACCTGAAGAACATTTATGTCGGTGGGTGATTCAATGACAGCTCCTAATTTGCCATCATCTGCAAATTTAGTCAGACAGAGGCCATTGACATTGACCATGACTTCAGATAAGTAAATGCCAAAAAGGAGAGGTGCCAGGACTGATCCCTAAGAACACGACTTGTGACTGGCATCTTTGTACAGGTGGACTCCCCAATTTTAACTTGCTGGGTACTTTCTGTGAGCCAGCTGTGTCTTCACTGGATGACATAAGTACCTAACCTCTTATGTCTGTCAACAATGCTTTGTTAGACTTTATTTGTCATCGGAGTTGTTTATTTAGTTTGATGAGAGTGATTTTATCCTGCTTTTTTCTGCAGCTCCTAACTTTTGCCATGATTTTCTGCCTTCTGCTATACAGCCTATTGATGTTCTGATTCCACTGGAGTCATTTGCTTTTTGAGTTAGATCTGTACTTCTTCCTGGTGGGCACAGCTGCCTCTTTGAAGCTATTAACATGCTTGTATAGACTTTCTGTGAACAGTTCTCAGTAGGCAGCAATGTTCTCAGGGTTTATGGGACTTTAAATTTTGCCAGGTTATCACTTAATAGTAGGAAGCTATCCTTAGAGTAGTTGCTGACTGTTCCAGGGTTAGCTGGGGTTTCAGGTTTTATTTTTACTTCAAAAGAGACCATTTTCTGATCTGAACTTACCAGAGAAGACATTACATTAGGGGGTGTGCAGCACTCTCCCATATTAGTGAGGACCAGATCTAGTATGGTTGTACCACTTGTTGTTGTATTGACAATCTGGTCCAGGGAATTTGTGTTTACAAAATCGAGGAATCTCTGTGCCTGTATGTTTGGTGTCTTATATGGTTCCCAGTTAATAGAAGGCTAATTAAAGTCATCTATGAATATGGTACTGCATTGGATGGTGAGTGTTTTCAATAAATTTAAATATATGGTATGGGTTTCCTGGGTCATTGAGGGGAACCTATAGCATGCAAGGAAGTTGTATTGGATTTAGTCTATGGAGATTTGAATGTGGAGAAGCTCAGGTGCATTGTCCTGTTTCACCAACCTTGATGTCAGCATTCTCTGGGCTGAAGAGAGCTTCTAAGTAGTGGGAGATTTTTTGTTTAGACTCCTAGTAATGAGGAGTAACACATTTAGATTTTCTTGGTTTTACTTTGCTATATCAGAAATAGTTTCAGTTTGGCATTGCCTAAAAAAAAGCCCTCTTGGGGAGGACAATGTTTTCACTAATATTCAAAACCTTAGATTGGAGAGGTGCAGACCATCCCTGGCAAAGCAGCATGGTCTGTTGGCCATCTTTTTCCATGCTGACAAATATTGCACCCCCTTAGTATGACACTAAAAACTAAGCCAATTATTAAAGTCCGTCATCTTTTGTTCATATTGCGGCATCATCCTTGCAGAGGATAAGATGCTGCTCAGTGCTAGGCTCATACCAGCCTGGAACACATATTCTGAGAGCTCCATGATATCGATCTTCATATAGTCTAGAGACGTATGTCTCAGGTCATTTACAACCATATGAACTATGACTGAGTCATACTGACACCTGTGGTCCAGTGACCTGAGTACATGCGCAATGTGACAGATCTTGACGCTGATAAGCAACTGACTGTGACTTTCTCAGCCTGGTGAGAGGGACATCAGTAAGTCTCACAGTGGAGTCTCCAATTACTAGAATGTTGGATTCTGTAGTAGCTTGCATTATGGGCTTAGAATTAGAGACTCCATGAGATGTGGCTGTATGTGTTGATGTGGGTGTTTTGAAAGAGTGCATTCTGGGTTTTTGAGAGTGTTTGCTATGTGTACTTCATCTAGGAGGTCTTTGGGGTTTAGGAAGGTTATAGTTAAGTGCCTCAGCATATGTGGGTCTATGTGTCTGCTTTGAATTCTGTATGATGGGTTCAGCAGAGTCCATGGATGAGGTATTTTTAGCTTTTGAAACAACTGAGAGAACTTGTTCCATAGTAATTAAAGGGCTCTGGTTGTTCTGGTTAGCTTGTAGGGGCTATAATGTACTGTTATTGACAAAAAGTTAATAATAATCCTATTTGTTAACCAGGTAGGCCCACTGGACACACAGTCTCCTTTCAGGGGTGAAGCGGGAGTAATATCTGGTAAAGCGATTTACTCAAAGTCACACAGTACACAAATGAAGTCTGATGGAATGAAACCCTGTGCCACAAGAACTATAACTCACAACTTTAACATCTTTGCCATCTGCCAGATAACACTGGTGATACCATGGGGTCTTGAATAGATTGAACATCCTAAACTGTTTCTTGTTGAGCAGATAGTTTGGATTTAACCAGCGTATTAATTATTTTCTTTGATAACCCCCTAGAATTTCTCAGTAGTCTACACTTCTGTGCTTTGAGATAGGCAGACTTGGTCAGGTGAACTGCTTCTCTGAAATTTTTCCCAGATCAATAGAAATGAATCCAGATGGTATGAAGATTATAGACCTTAAAAGTAGTATAAATTATTTCCTCTTTAGCAGTAAACATTGACCAAGGAGTAAGAGAATGACAAAAGTGCTCAGTTATGGAAAGGTAATATTTATTTTGTATAGCAGGATTACATTTGTTAGGTATTCCAGCAATGTGTTACAGCCTTTTATTAATATTACATATTACTAGTCCATGCAAGTTCTTAGAGTCAGAAGAGATTATTCTAAAGTATTTCATTTCTCATAGAAGACTGAAAGGAAAACAAATAATTTAAAATATAAGGATGGACAATGAAATGAAGATAGGAAGAAAATTGGTTTACTGTCAGAGATTAAATATGTTGTGTGAATTTCCCTTTCTGAAAAAATAAATTAATGATCAGTGAATTGTGCCATTGCTTGGTGTTTGCAATGTGAGACATTTAATATTTTTGTATCAGGTATCTGTCTGGGATAAAAATAAAATAATTTAGTGTATCTATAAGACTAAACATTGTATAGCTATCGAAAAGCAGAGGGCAAATTTTCAAAAGGAGTTAAAAAATAAGAATTTGGATACACAGACAGAAAATGGCCTTTAGTATTACACATGTAAGGTTGTGTATTTTGTTAAGATAAATTCATTAAGTTGCACCACCTTGCTATAGAACTCAAGTAATGCTAAGGATGGAAAATAATTGTAGTAATTGTACATCAATGAGTAAAAAGGTTGTGATAATAGATCATACAATGATAGAGCTAACTGGAAGAACAACTGAACAATATGCTGTTGTTGGCAACATAAATACACTGGCTAACTATGCTATTCACCACTGGATTTATCAAATGAGCCTTTTTTTCTGAATGATAACTTATATGTTCTCCAGAAAGACAGGTTTGTTTTATTTCTCCTATTGTTCTTTCTCATTGAGTTCTACTTAAACTTTTATTCCCAAATTTTATATCTAACAGAAAAAAAAACATTAATTGCAAAATATATATCCTCTATCTTTACTACGTCACTTGAACCTTTATTTTTCTCCTTATTTAAAGCCATCCTATCACCTCTAGACAGTCATCTGTGCAGTTTATTACTTTATCCAAATTTTGTTTTTTTGCGCGATTATTATAATGTCATCTGCATATGTTAACAGGCCAGAATTCTTAAACCTTCATGTGTTATATACACCACTTCCTTCATTTTATAATTTATTTTGTATGCTATCACTTTTAAAACTAATGCAAATAATATACAACTCATTGAGCATCCCTGTCTTACACAAATCTTGATACGTACCTCTTGGTTTAACCAGTTATTTAAAAGTCTTTTTACTTTATTATTACTATACACTGACATACATAATTTCCTAATGTTTTCACTTATATTCTTTCATATTACCCATAATATTTCATGTCCAATTGTATCAGTTGCCTTATTAAGTCTTCTATATGATTTTTTACTTCTTCTTTTGTATTCATAATACCAGCCACAGTTTCTCTAACCATCATTAATAATTCTTCACAACTCTTCCTCTTTATTGCATATGTACTATCTTAAATAATATTTTCCATTTTCATTTCAAATCTAGTTTGTATTATTTTCATAAAAATCTTATAATCATTAATATTAAATACTATTGGTCTCTGTTTTTTCAATTGTCTACTATCTTCCTTCCTGAATAAAATGTAAGTATTCCACAACATAATTCTTTATATGAAAACCTTAATTTAACAATTCATTAAAAACATTCAAATATTATTTTTCCAATACCTTAAATTTTAAGCATTTCATACCCATTCCATCTGGTCCTGCAACCAATCTATATTTACTTATTATTACTCATTATTACTATAACTAAACATCAAACTGCCTCTTTTTTATTGTGTACTGTACTTGTATGTTTTATAACCTGTATGCCTCCTTTTTTTTCATTATGTACTATACCTATATGTTGCTTTGTACCTGTATTTTACACTGTATCGATTTCTGTCCTATCTGAAAATTTCTGTGTGAAATAGAAATGTCCATGTATATACAACTGATGTCATTCTTGATGTTTCCTGTTATTTTATCTGTGTGTCATGGAGCTTATCTCCCTGGGCCTCTACTGAAAATGGACATATATCCAGTTAGACTAGCCCAGTCAACAAATATAAAATAAAATAAATAAAATAAAATAAAATATTTACTTATACTAATACTTTATCTAGTTCATGTAAAGATTTCTCCTTTTCCAACTCCTTGTTCTCTTTTTCTATTAAATGTTTTCCTTTCCATGTTTTTTCACTACCTTCTTTTTTCTTTAAAAATTTCTTGTACATATTGTACTACACTATCCATAATCTTTTCCTGAATTCTTTCTATTTCTCTTTTTACATTTGTTATTTCTGTCATTAAACTACCACCTGTGATAAACCGAAATGCTGCCAGCCCAGCTAGCTGAAAATTTATAAATAATTAATGTCACTTGAAAATATTAATATGCTTTATATATAAATGTGACACTGCCAGGTCAGCTGGATAGAATTTTTGTAAATAATTCTGTGTCATTTGTGAATAGTAATATGATTTGTATGCTTGCCTCAAAAATGTCAGAAAACTAAATTTTCTGTACCGAGCTTCAAGATTGTTACCACAGTGTACCCTGCTGGAAAAGAGTAGACGTTTATAAACAATATGCCAATGCAAATGTATGTTTTCATAGTAGAAATTGGGAAATGCAGAGTTAACTTGCAAAACTCTAAGAAAATAAGCTGATAAGTAAAGGGTTTTATGATGTGTTATAAAGTTAGTCTATCCCAGCTAAGAGACAGGATGTCTAGGCTAGGGGCTTCTTTCTATTGTCTGGAAACAGAGGTAATTACAGGTTTCCAAGGTAATTGTTTTACGACTTTTCGGTTTCAGGCAAACTTCTAAGAGAGAATTGTCAGCTCCTGAGAGATAAGTATTTTAACAGAGACATGTCAAAATTTAAGTTCCTGCTAGCCTGGGAACTAGGCAGAGGTGGCAAGAATGATGTAATCTGAGATGATTCAGCAGTAATGTTCATTATCAATTTAAGAACTATCTCAGAGAGAAAGAAAGTGCATTTTGTATTTGTCTCTGGATCTGAACACATCCATTCAGCACTTGTATCTGCCTGAGTCAGTACGTAAGACATTTAGGGTATAGTATTTCTTAGAGATAGATAGGAATTTAGCAAGAGTAGTCTAGATGTTTTCTGTATTTATGTGAGACTGTCCTACAATGCTGTTTTAAAGTATTTCCTGTTATTCTGAACTCTGTTGTCGCTGTGCTGAGTTATTGAATATTGTCTTGTTCTTGTATTATTTATTATTAAATATATTTAAACCTTTTAATTGTGGCTGCTTTGTTTAAGAGATATTTAAACTCTTAGAATACTTGCATATGTATTTGCTGATACTTTACAAGCCACTCCAATAGCCTTGCTGTTCGTCACACTTACCATTTGGATAATAGTACCATTATACAGTAGAATTGGTCACCCTTTGTAAGGGCCTTAAGTAGCTGAAAAAGGGTGGTTGGTGGCAGTATTTTCTACCTTATAGTCTGGGCAGAAGGGGGCATAGCTAGTAAACCTGTGCCAGTTTTCTCCAGGAGTGCCTATGTGTTTGCAAAATCAAATCTCAAAGTGTGTTTTTATCAGCTACTTGGGCATGGACACAAAGCACTGGGTGGACAGAGAGGATGCTGGAGGTTTTGGCTTGACCACTTGGCTGAGATCTTAACTCTATAACTGTGCCAGTGGGGAGTCTTATTGGGGATCTGGAGAGAAAGGGAGAGACCAGCCTCAGACTGACTGTGATCTCTGTGTGCTCTTAAGGGAAATTGTACTTTACTGTGTGTGCACTTGTCATCCTCCCAATGTGCATGTCCCTCACTGGTGTTAGTGGTGAGGATTGAGGCTCCTTGATTACTGAGCCAGTGTACGGGCATCACACCACCTTACTTTACTAATTTGCTTAAGTAACTCAATACTTCTTCTTTTTTTCCTTTTACAAATATCTTTGCTTAAATAACAACACATTTTCTTTCATGATTTCTTTCATATAATTCTTTTTCTTTATCAAAGTACTTTCTATCATTATGTTCTAAATCCTCTGATGCATCATTATATGTTCTTTTATATTGTTTTTTTTCTCACATGATATTGCTACTGTAAAATATATAAATATCATCCACCATTCTGACCAAAGTGTTAGAATTTTCTCACAGTAATATGGTCTTTGCATAACTGCATTATTAAATTATTTCCTTCTTCTCTCCATTCTTTCTCATTTATCTTTTTTATTCATTTGCCTATTTTTATATATTCCATGTTTCCTTTATCTCTAGCCATATTGTAAGATGATTACAGAATATTGTTTCAAGTATCTCCCCTTTCCCTATAGTTAAACCTTCTGATACTATAAAATAATCTATTTCAGTTCTATGCATACCCCTTTTTTAAGTCCATGAATTTTTGCCCCAAAGTTTTAACTTACCACATCTTATAACTTATAACAGTTTTCTTATACCATTTCTTTTCTTTTTATGCTTGCCTCTTAAATCACAGTTAAAGTCTGCTGTTATTATAATATTCATAGTTTTCACTACATAGTCTAAAGTATGATGAAATTTGCTTTCCTTTTCTTCACAATTAGTATAAGCATATAATGTAATTCTATATACTTGTTCTTTTCACTTTAAATCTACAATGATTATTCTTCCCTTTTTGACTAAAGTTACATCTAATATCTTTACTGTATTTCTACAGTATATTGCTATTCCAGAACATCTCTCATTTCCCAAATTCCAGATTACCTTTTTTCCATCACAGGTTCTCTGTAGTATTTCTTCATTTGTTACAAATCTTGTGTTTTCTAATATAGTTATATCTACATCACATATATTACACAACTCCAAAATCCTTATTCTTACTATATTCTTTAAAATATTCACATTTACACAAATCATTCTAAATTTTCATTTTTCCCCTTTTCCTTAGATTCATGGTTTCATAGATAATTAATAGGCTGCCTGCCTTAATGGGCCATTCTAAGCCTAGCCAAGTTCCCTCCCAAGGGTAAGTCAAACACTGCATTCTTTTTCATTCATTTCCTTTCTGTTTTCTTTATTCTTTTCCCTTTAAATTTTCTTTTTCCATCTTTTACCATTTTACCATCAGATTTTTAATTTATTTTACTATCCCCCAATTTCTTTCTTTTTCATCACTTATTTCAGAGCTTTCTTCTATGTCTTCTGCATTATTTTTTCTGATCTATTTTCTTCTATTTCTACTACTTCTAAGATGTCTTCTCTTTGTTCATTTTCTTCTCTTTCTTTTTTTTATTCCTTGCTTTTATTTTCATTTTTACAACCCACACATAGATGTCTAATTTTGCTACATTTATAACATTTCAATTCATATTTTTTGCATCATGTCCCATTCCCTCACAAATATAACATTTTTTTGTCACAGTTACTTATTAAATGTCCTTCTTTTGCACACACAAAATCATGTCTTGGGTTGTTCCCAGTATTTTGTGACACACCTATTCCCCCTCCACATGTATCATGCTTGGTATATGTGTAATTATTTTCTGTTTCTATTTTTAACGCAATATTATAATCACATTCATCAGTCCATAAACCCATTTTATTATAAACATTTGCAATCTCCAATCTTTCTTTACATAAAGTTTTCAAATGTCCTTTCAAAGTCTTTGTCTGCTTCCACTCTGTACATGAATTTTCTTTTCTTTCCCTGTTAAATACTTTTATTACATAAAGATTCCATTGTTTACAGTCTTTGTTTTCTGTTTCCATATTCTCCAAGAAAATTTTCCATTGAAAAAACAGTTTCGGGTATAAGGTCACAAAATGTCTCAATTAATAAGAATAAATGTTCTTACCTCATGTATTGTTACACCCAAAGGCGCTACTAAATTGTACCACACTTCATACCTGTCCTTTTCTTTGTCTTCTTTACTTTGAATCCTTACCACGTACTTCCATTTTATTCTTTTCTGTTATCCCCTTTTGCCTTCTTTGATTTTCTCTGCATATGTAATTTTTTCCATTTCACCATTATTCTTCAGGATTATCTTTGCATCCTCATTTTGTAGTTTCTCCATAATGTTCCTCCAGAAAATGTCTCCTTCATTTTCTGGCTCACTCTGCATCAACATTTCTTTAAGTAATTCATCCTGCAACCCTTCCAACTGGAAGGTTGTAATTATACATCTATCATTTGCTGACACATCTCCATCAAACAGATTTCCATGAAATATCTCCTCAGAATCTTGCACACATTCTGCAATCTCACTATTGGCTTTCTCTTCCATTTGTCTCACCACTCCCTTAGCTCCTTCTCTCTCCATCTGCCTCCTTATTTCTACAGACTGTCTCTACTCCTGGAATGAAAATAGGAAGTGTTCATGCAAAACAGGTCCCACTCACAACTGCAATGGGTAGGGGAAGTTCCCTGATGCCCTGGTCAAATTTCCCCAAGTAGTATAAACACCATGTGAGGTCTCCCCTGAAAAGAGGCTACTAGTCTATCAGGTTTAATCCAGTCAACAAAAGGATAAATAAATACATCTCTGAATAGATGCTCAAGGTACTTTGGAACAAAATTGGGTTGGATTGCACAGCTAGGCTTATAAGGGCCTGGTGCATATTAGCCTAATATGAGCCTATGAACTTCTATGCAGTAGTGTTTTCATTAGCATAATGGCCTTTACACTGTAAGCTGTGTCTTCCTACATAAGCATCTTGAATCTAGAATCTTGAATGTCATCTCCCCCTGGCTACAGCCTGATTCTGTAAAAGTCTGTTCAAACATTTAAAAAATTGTTATCCAAATGAAGTTACCATTAAGGCACTTGGACAAGGTCTTCTCACTCTCACATGTGTGGGACTCTGAAATCCCATTATGGGGCTTCACCAACCTGTTGATTAATAAGAACCTAGGGAAACACCATGCATGAATAAAGGTATGTTTTGGGTAGAAGGTATACTACAATATGTGGGGATTCTAACATCTTTGCCTCCTTTCAATATATATATATATATTTATTTATCAGAAGTTGGGATTCCTAGAACATATTTTCAGGCAGTATCTAAGGATATGGTATACCTTCATGCACTCAAGCCTAACTGTATGAGTGGTTAGGAAACCTTTCCAACTATGATTATTTCAGTTCATGTTGGTAGTCCATGTTAGATAGCAGTGAAATGGAATTCCCTGGAAGATATTTCAGTATTAGGACTATTAGGCTGGATTAAAAGTAAGTAAACATAAGTCATGGCCATTCCTGGATGAGTCCAAAACCATGCGTAATTATTTGTTATCCTGGATAGCTAAGAGACAAAAGACTGGAGAATGATGGCCACAAATAGATTTACTTTTGAGATTTGAATCAGACAGTTTCTCATTTTATAACTAGGTGATTGGTTGGGCCACAAATTATGTTTGGCTGTTCCTGACTTACACTGTGGCAAATGTTATTGAGTGAAATGTGGTTAAATTTGTTATGTTAATAACATTTTTGCTGCAAAAGAAAATAATACTATGTACAGTTGATTGTAAACATCTGACTGGTGATTTATTATCTTTCCTCGAGACCCTGTGTTCTTCATACTTAATACTTGTCTTAAAAATTGGTTGAATTCCTGTATCATTTGGTATGGTACAAAATGACTGATGAATGGCATCGATTATGAGGCTCTAGAATCTGCCATGAGTGACTTTAATATAAATGTAGATAAAAGGAAAATCACGTAGAGTCAAAGGTACAAACAGCATCCAAAAAATGTAATATGATTAAGCGCTTTTCATCCTACCCACTGGTAGGACTTCATCAGATAAAATAAGCATGTTACACCCAAGTTTAAATATGCATGATGTTGAACCTTGTCATCACAATAAACAAAACATGCTGGTGGGATAGGTTCCTGACCCAGAGGCTCCCCAGACTCTGGAATAGACTGCCCATACATATCAAGCAGAGCGCCTCTTTGGCCGTCTTCAAAAGGAACCTTGATGATTGGATGGGAGAAAGGAAATTCACCCCGGAGATCACGTCAATCACCCTGCTAGACAGGGGTTCAGGGAAGTAAATAGTGTGGGAAGAAATAGCCAGGGAATTGTTATGGCTAGGCTTGTATAGGCCCTAGGGCCAATAGCCTAGTACCAACCTATGAACCTATGAACCTATGAATACACAATCACTTGATTACAGCTTTCAATTAAACAATAAAAATGTGTAACACTCACTTAATAAAACTGGTAATGTTGATAATGTCACTTTGTCTCATTATACCCTATAGATATTCACAAAAAAACTCATTCATGAATACACATTTTAAATTTACACTGAAAATAAAAATAATTAAATAATTACTATTTCCATATATATTACATCATCAGCCCACTTTTTCTGACAAATAAAGTAAACAACATATACATAAAGAATCAAATAAAATAAAATACATATATGTATGTAATAGTGCAAATATATGTAAATACGCTCGACCACAGATTAAGAAACCTATTTTATCTCTTTAAACTTTTTAATTTAAGGATACAGAGAATGCTCTGGCTAGATGTGTTCTTGCATACCCTGATCATAACTTCAAGTTTAGGGCCATTGATTCAGTAATAAAAGATGGGCGGGGTGGCCCGGATTCATTATTGTTAGAGTGCCTAGAACTTTACTGGCAACTTCGGACAGGAGCTTGTTTTTGCCCAGGCCTTAATGAGGTGTATTCACTATTATGTATCCTTAAATTAAAAAGTTTGAAATTTATGATTGTGTATTCAGCATCATGCATATTTAAACTTGGGTGTAACGTGCTTATTTTACCTGAAGAAGCCCTACCAGTGAGTAGGACGAAAAGCGCTTAATCATATTACATTTTTTGGATGCTGTTTGTACCTTTGACTCTACGTGGTTTTCCTTTTATCTTTTTTTTTATTTCCTCAATTTGAGTGTTTTAATGTAAATGTATATATTGCTGAAGCAATTTGTAAGTTAACTTTTCATTTTTTTTTTGGGGGGGGGGTTGGATGTCAAATCAGTTATGGTTTATTTCAAGTAAATCTGTCTTTTTTAAATATGTGTTATGGTTTACAGTAATGCATTATTTTATTATGAGAAGATGGAAGTATGAGTCAGCACTGTGGCACAGTGGGATAAAGCCCTACTCGGGTGACCCAGGTTTTATTAGCAGCTCAGGCATCTGAGGCACTGGCAGACAGGGATGGATGTGCATATCCCGGGGAGAAGGCATTTTATGAGTCATTCCTTGAAGGGATGCATTGTCCATAGAGGGGAGCAGTCTTTGTATGGAATAGATAAATGTCAGAGGGGAATAGTGGGTAGGTCATCAGCATCACCCCCTGGGGCACACTTAAGATCCTTGCCAGCCCCATCCTCGAGTCAGAGAAAGTCCATAGGGGGGGGAGATGGGATTGTAAAGTCAGGTCCAAGGTAGTAAAATGAAGGGAAAGGAGGTAGAATGTTATAATGGGAGACTAGAGAATGGAGTTTGCAGTATGTAAGCAGAAAAGGTAGAGTTTGGAGCTTCTTCAGGGAAATGGGAAATGAGTGCCTGCTCCATATAAGTGACATGCAAGGTGGTGAGTGCAAGATTACAGTGGCTATTATGAGTTATGTTTAGCTATGGGATATTTTAAATTTTCCTCATGGACTATGGATTCCTAACATAATTGGTTGCAGGAGACCCTTTTGAGCATGAGGAGAATGGGAAATTGTCACGAGAAGTCCTTTATTTGGGAGTGGTAGCCAGTTACCAAGGAGCAAGGAGGAGAGTGGCGGGTATTTTAACTTAAAAAAATTAGCAGAATTCAAGTAGGAGAAAAGTTAATATAGCCAAGAGAATGTTTCTCATATTAAAGGGGTACTGAGGAACCAGTCCTAACAATGGAGTCAGTATACGTCCCTCCTAGCATACAGCAGTTTCAGGTGAAGTCAATTTTATTTTATTTATTTATTTTACATTTGTTTACTGGTAAAGTCTGACTGGACAAAAGTTCTTTTTCAGGAGAGGCCTGGGGAGAAAAGCTCCAAGTAATTGATAAGTTAAAAATTTACATTATAAGCAAAGTAGCAATATTCACTCTTTACAAAGCAGCACTAAATCATATACTTTACATACATAATAATAGCAATAATATTTGAGGAAAGCACTTAATTTGGTTATTAAATATTTCTTGCCTGAATTGCACTTCAGTTTTGGATTTTTTTCTTAGTGTTTGAATTTCCAGACTGTGTAGTTAACAAGAAGTTTTTTATTGTTTTATTCTTGGATAGAACTTACATTAGTAAGAAGTACGCTAACACAGATTATGGTCTTTATGAAGGGATAAATGCTTTTGATATGAGACTGGAATATGCTGTTGTGAATGGTTGATATTATGAGGTATGAGATGGATTAGTTTAACAATGTTGGAGCATTTTGGTACATACTGTAGACAGATGAGGTGAATTGATATTTTTTATTCAGCCAGGGAAATGAAAGGGATGAAGAATATATATCCTTTTATTAAATGCATTAAGGTTTGTCATAAATAGATAAAATTATCATCAATAAAGAGTTTTTGTATACAATGAACAGCTACCATGTAGTATCCATGATATCCACTGACTATGCCCTGATAACAGTTGTCTTGTACTGGTTGTCCCATGGTGTTCCCTGACCATGCCATTATAATAGTTGTCTTCGAACTGGCTGGTCCATGGTTCTCTATGGCCATGGCATAATAACAGTTGCCATGGAACTGCCTGACCTATGGTACTTTCTGGGCATGCCATAATAGCAGTTGTCATGGAACTGGCTGACCAATGGTGACCTCTGGCCATACCCTGATAACAGTTGTAATGGAACTGGCTGACCCGTTGTGCTCTCTGACCATGCCCAGATTGCAGTGGTCTTTGAAATGTCTGGAAAATAAGTGATCAACAGATGATGGTGATTCCCAGTGTCTTTATTAATGGGGTAAACTTTAATAACTGATGTAAGAAATTATTGACTAAGTAGGGAGGAAAATAGGGCTGTCATCTGAGCCATGTAATGAATTTAAAAGGAAGGTTAAAACAACAGCATGGAGGAGATCACTGGAAATAAGAAAAGGAAAAAGAAACATTTTAAGCAGACACAAAGACAAACAGTATATTTTCAGTCCAAATTACAGAGAATGAAAAAGAGTGGGTGGAACCTTCATAGGGCTAAGATAAAACTGGTAGAATACTTGGGCAGAAAATTGCAATTTCAAAAATACTGCATCCCTCTCCTCTTTTCAATTTTCATTAATGATCTCCATACTCATATTTCTCCTGCCACCTGTATACAATATGCAGATGATTCCACTTTACTCTGTTCTGCCTCATCGCCCTCTGTACTGCACTCTCTCACCCAAAAGACTTTTGAAACCGTAGAAATTTGGTTCCTCAAACGATGCTTAATTTTGAACCCTAAAAAAAACAAATTATTACTCTTCTCACCAACCCGAAAATCCTCTCCACTGAATTTCTGTGTCACATCAAGTAATGGCACGAACATATCACCCGATCCAACTACCAAACTCCTCGGAGTTGAAATAGACAACAATCTGAACTTTGACACACACATCAGCAATACTATAAAATTAGTTAACAGAAAACTAGGCTCCCTCTATAGAATTAAACCATTCCTTACTCCACATGCCAGAATTTCCATTGCCCAGACCCATCTTATCTCCACTCTCCTGTACACCTCTCCCATCTATACTTCAGTGTCCAAAGCTAACCTCAGCAAACTGTCTGCTGCCTACAACAATATTGCCAGATTTGCCACAAATTCTACTTTTAGAACTCACCACTGCCAAAACTTAAGGCAACTACGATGGCTAGAGCTACAAAACCAAATTCTATTTCACCAGATCTCCTTAGCCCACAAAATCCTTTACAAACCCATAAACACACCCATTCTCACTTCACTTATCACTCCATACTGCAATCTTAAAAGCCTTCACTCCTCCAACAAACTACTTATATCAACTAGTAAACCCAATAACTCAGCTGGCAAATCCTTGTTCTCCAACACAGTAGGAAAAACCTGGAATACTCTTCCTCACAATCTCACAGCAATCTCCTCTCTTCCCTGCTTCAAATCCCAACTCAAAACACACCTCAAAACCCATTGGCTCTGCCCCATAGCAACCCTGACTAGATTACCTTGGGTATCTAGGTACTCTCAACTTTTCTGCTGTAAATAATTACCTTTCCTCAGGTATCTAGGTACTAGCAATTTTTTTTTCTTTTTTACTTTCTCTAGCTTTAAGAAACTCTCAACAAAATACACTATTTTCTTAACTTCTGCCTTTTAATATCTAATGATTTTTGACATATATATTATAACCATGTTTAATGTTTTACCTGATATTACAAATGCTTGCATGTGGAGCTTTTCTCCCCGGGCCTCTGCTGAAAATGGACATATATCCAGTTGGACCAGCCCGGTCAACAAATGTAAAATAAAATAAAATAAAATAAATAAAAGAATTTCTATTCTGACATGAAAGCCTTGGCTGGTTGATATAGGTAGCTAAGGCAGTTAAGTACAGTGGCGGCTGGTGACTTCAAATTAAAGGGGGGCTACAGGAGACAGCTGAATGGGTGGGGCCAATGGGAATGGGTGTGACCAACTAGAAAGGGGTGGAGCTATGCTCAAAACCACAACAACTGGAACTTTAATTAAATACACTGCCCTGGGTGCCAAACTGTCACTACGACATTCCAATCAAGACAAAATGAAGTGTAGAAGAAAAAATATTTCAATGCATTGGCTACGTGACAGCTTACTTAATATCTAGATGGAAACACAAAGGTTGTGAGACATGAAAAAATAAATTACTTTTTAAATACATTACTGGAATGCCAGTCAAAATCAAGTATAAAAAAAAAACAAGCAGCACTCAACTCAAACCACTTCTCCTTGCACTGCAGTTCTAATTATAATTTATATTCAACTTTATAGAATTACCAAGTAACATGCTGGAAGTAGCAATCTCTGTGATACCACCACTTGTAAACATGTTTCTTATCCAAAAAAGACCTGCTGCCTGACAACAACAATCTACTTATTTCATGAGGAAGACATGACCAAAGTAAAAAATAAAAGTACAGTTGTGTACACTTACCATAAATGTAGATGTTTGAGTGTATTCACTGTTGCAGTCATCACACTTGGGTTATCTGCCTGCAGGTAGCCCTCAATTGGCCCGAATACCAGAGTCTTGGGATTTCTGCATCGGTTGCTGTCACCTCTTCCATGTCGTCAGGTCATCAGGGGTATAAAACATGTAGCCGATGCCATTACATCAGTTTTTCTTTCCCCAGATGTCAGGAGCCCTCAAAATAGGAAGCTATTACTTGGTGTGGAACACCTCCAGTAAAAAGTAAATACCCCTGCCATAAAAGATGGCCATAAAGAGGATAGGTCGAAAGGATATAGAAAACCAGGGGGATGGAGGGAGGGAAACCAGGACTGCAACAGTGAATACACTCGAACATCTACATTTATGGTAAGTGTACACAACTGTACTATGTTCTTCATGTTTCACTGTTACAGTCATCACACTTGGGTTGATTCCCAAAGCTGAGGAAGGGTGGAGGCAGTCAAGAGGTGTTAGGGCTGGCTAGCAGGCCTTGTAAGACTGCTGTAGCAAATCCAACTCTGGATTTAGAAAAAATAGGTAAGTGGTAATGTTTGGTGAAGGTGTGTACAGAACTCCAGGTTGCAGCTTCCAGGATGCCCCTGGCAGGGACTTCCCTGAGAAATGCTGTAGAGGTTGAAGTAGCTCTACTGGAATGAGTTCTGCTCCCCAGAGGGGTAGGTTTTCCATGGTGCTTGTAGCAGAAATGGATGCATTATACTATCCATTTGGAAATGGTTTGCTTTGAAATGGCTTTGCCCTCTGCCCCTGTAACAAAGCTGATTAGCGGCTGGTCAGATTTTCTGAAAGGCTTAGTCCTGTCAAGGTAGAACCTGAGCTGTCTGTGCACATCCAAGGAGTGCAGGATCCTTTCCCCTTTATTCTGAGGATTAGGGAAAAAGGTTGGCAAATGGATGGCTTGGTTTAGAGCCACACTGGATACAACCTGGGACATAAAGGAAAGGTTAGTGCTGAGGGAAACCCTGTCAGCATGAAAAATAATGAAGGGCTCCACCACCATTAGTGCCTGTAACTCAGACATTCTTCTTGCTGAAGTAATAGCTAGACGTAAAGTTGTTTTCCAAGAGAGGAATTTTAACTCTGCTGAAGCAGCAGGTTCAAAGGGTGGAAGTGTGAGCTTCTCCAGTACAAAGTTAAGGTCCCAGGTCGGGGTGGGAGCTCTCCTAGGGGGCCTTAAATTGTTAGCTCCTCTCAGGAACTGTTTGATGAGAGGGTGAGAAAAGAGAGGAGGCTCAGTATTATAATGAGCTGAGATTGCAAAGGCATGAATCTTAATGAATGAGAAGGATAGGCCTCTGTGGAGCAGCTCTGCTAGGTAATCAAGGATTTGAGGTAAGTTGGGCACAGCTGTGTCCTTTCCTTGAGAGTGACTTCAAGAACAATATATTTTCCACTTTTCAGCATAGGATTTCCTAGTACTAGGCCTTCTGGCCTCAAGGATGATGTCCAGCACCTGTTTACTGAGGGATGCTGGTGGTGCCTTTAGGGAATAAGCCAGGCTGCAAGGTTTAGGGTTTGCAGCTGTGGATGCAAAATCTGTCCCTCCTGCTGAGACAGCAGGGAAGGTGTGTGATGCAGGTGCCAGGGTGGCACTGCTGTCAGACTGCGTAGGAGTGGGTACCAGTGCTGGCGTGGCCAGTCTGGTGCAATAAGGATTGCCCTTGGCCTGTCC
The DNA here is from genome assembly GCF_019279795.1 of Protopterus annectens. NCBI lineage: Eukaryota > Metazoa > Chordata > Ceratodontiformes > Protopteridae > Protopterus > Protopterus annectens. The sequence goes on from NC_056731.1 coordinate 1,791,427,954, forward strand.
TGTTTGATCTTGAGTAATACTCCTGAGAGGAGGGGCAGAGAAGGAAAGGCATAAATTCAGAGGTTTTCCCATGTAAAGGATAGGGCGTCCACCTTCCAGGCTCTGCTGTGAGGGTTCCTGGTTCAGAATTTGCTCAATTGGTGGTTTTGGGGGGAGGCAAAAAAGTTCTCCTCCGGTGTTCCCCACATCTGGGTTAGAAGTTTGAATGAGCTAGGGTCCAGTTTCCACTTGTGAGGACCCAGTAGATTTCTGCTTAAGTCATCTGCCAGAGAATTTTGCTTGCCTGGCAGGAACTGAGCATGTAGGTGCACTTGGATGCTCAAGGCTGTGTTCCACAGAGCCATGGCTAACCTGCAGAGTGGGTAAGAATGAGTTCCACCCTGCTTGTTTATTTACCACATAACTGTGGTGTTGTCTGTCTTTATCAGGAGCTGTCCTGGAAGGATAATGTATTTGAAGACTGTCAGAGCATTCTGTACAGCTAGCATCTCTTTTTGATTGATATGCAGGGAAATTTGTTCTGGGCTCCATTTGCCTGCCATGTTAGCCCCCCATGCATAGTCTGATGCATCTGTTGTCAGGGTTTGGGTGGCGAGGGGTTGAGTGAAAGGAAGTCCCTTGTTGTGGTTGCATGCTTCTTCCCATCAAAGGAACTCTGCCCTTAGACAAGGTTTGATAGGAATTACTGTTTCCAGGTCCTGAGAATGTTGACACCAGAGACTTTTTAAGTACCGTTGAAGTTTCCTCATATGCAGTCTTGCATATGGAATTAGCAAAATGCATGAGGCCATGAACCCTAGGGCTTCTAGTATTTTCCTTGCAGATAGCTGTTTTTTTTGGACATTAGTTTGAAATAGTTTGTCAAATGGACCTGCTTTTCTGGAGTGAGGAATGCCATCTGGGAAGTTGTGTTCAAGCTTGCTCCCAGGAATACAATTTGTTGGCTGGGCACCAGTTGTGATTTCTTTTTGTTGATGGTGTATCCCAGTGAAGTTAGAAGTCCTTTTACAAATGCCAGGTGCTGAAGTAGCAATTCCTGACTGTCCACCTGAATCAGGCAATCATCCAAGTATGGGTAGATTTGAATATTTCTCTGCCTGCAGTATGCAATGGCTGGAGCCAGGTATTTTGTGAATACTCTTGGCGCAGTAGATAAGCCAAAGCGAAGTGCAGCGAACTGATAGTGCATAGACCCTGCCCTGAAACATAGATATTTCCTGCAAGACTCCCTTATGGGGATGTGCAGATAAGCTTGTTTTAAGTCTAGGGTGACTAACCAGGCATCCTTGGCTAGCATAGGAAGAAGCTGTTGCAGTGTAAGCATTTTGAATTTTGGGACCACCAGAAAGGTGTTGAGAATAAATAGATCCAGGATAGGGTGCCAAGAGCCCTCTTTTCTGAGCACCAGGAACAGTCTGGAGTAGAAACCCTGTCCCCTTTGTTCTACTGGAACAGGTTGAATAGCCCTGATATGGAGAAGGGAAAGTACTTGCTTTTGAGCCTCTGTCCACTGGTTTGGAGGAAGGTCTGGTAACCCGCTTGGAGTTGGCAGTGAGTGGAAGTAGACTCTGTAACCCTGGGATACAATGTTTAGAACCCATTGGTCCTGAGTAATGGACATCCAGTTTTTTGCATGAAGGGCGAGTTTTCCTCCTATGGGCGTAAGTACTTGGGCATGGCTGGGAAGGATAATTGGAAAGTCATTATGAACTTTTTTCATATGGGGGTGACTTACCACTCCCTCATTTTGAGTTGGAAACACTCCACTGTTTAGATCTCTGCATACCCTGAGACTGTAGTCTTGTTGGTCTGTTTCCCCTGGGTTTGGACTGAGAAGGCCTGAGAGGGACTGGAAAGGACCAGTTTTTTGAAGGCCAATGCCTACCGAATCTAGGTGGCTGCACTTGTAAGAAATCTTTGACGGTTTGCATAGATTTAGCTTTTTTTTCCATCTTTTTAAGAACAACTTCTGCTTTTGTGCCAAACAAATGCTCCTGATTTAAGGGAGCATCTGGTAATTGTGCTTTGACATGATCAGGCAAGACTTGTTCCTTTAGCCAAGCATATCTTCTCGGTACAGACCCAGTGACAGCAGCCCTGCAAGATGCTTCTAAGGCATCAAACCCAAACTGCAAAGTATGTTTACTAACTTGGTTTGCAGAATGCATTAACTCTTGTAAATCTTTAATTTCTGCACAATCTGGAAGTAATACCATTTTTTGTTTAATTATTTCCATAATATGTTGCTGGTACTTCAACAAAGCCCTGATGGCAAGAGTTGCAGAGGTATATACCTTCTTACCCCATCTGTCTAAAGCTCTAGAATCCCTGTCTGAAGTGGTAGGGTTTTTGGCTGTAATAGCCTTAATGCCTTTAGGTCCCTGGGAAATGGTCTCTGGATCCACAGTAGGATTCTTAAAGAGAAATTTGTGAGAGTCAGGCACTCTGTAGTACCTGTCAGGTTTTCTAGGAGCTGGTGGTAAGGTGTCAGGAGTAAGACTGGACTCCAAGAAGACATCATCTACAATATCCAGGATAGGGGGTATAGCTAGAGGCCTGTGCTGAGGCAAATCTAAAAATTCCCTGAGTCTCTTTTTGGACTGAGGATAGTCCTGCCATTCCCAGTGGAAATGCTCACTTAAGGTATCCTAGGTTTCACCAAAAGAAAAATCCTCTAGAGGAGAGGCAGAGGGAATGGATTCCTCTGCATCTGAGTCCTCATAGGTAGATAAGGGTATGTCCTGGTAATCAGAAGGGTCAGAGTCATCAGACTCCTGGTCTGTAGAATCAGAAGGAAATTCAATTATTTGTCTTTTGGCAGGGGAAGGCTGGCTTCCCCTAATTAGAGTAATAAGGTCTTCAGCCATTCTAAGCATTTGTTTTTGTGGTATGGGAGCTTGAGCATGCGCTTTGGATGTCAGTTTTCTAGGCATACTGCGAACTCTGGGCCTGAGAAACTCATTGGCTTTAGTTGGAAATGAAGTTGTCGGTTTAATATGAATATCAGTAGGTCAGAATACACTCTCAGAAGCCAGTGCCTACACAGCAGCTCCGAACCCATCCAAGGTAGAGACATCCGCAGGTTCCATAGTCGAAGAAACATCTCGCAGCATACTGGACTCCAAATAGGTCTCAGCAGAGGCCTGTGAATCTGTACAAGCAGGCATCAGGGGTTGCAAAGGCACCTCACTGAGTACCGGCGGACTGGTGACTAGTTTAGCAAAAGCATCGTCTGCCGTTTTTGACCTATGCGGTCTGTCTCTGTCTTTGTCTGCAATTTTTGGAAAATCGGTAGTCGGATGGTTTATCAAAGCCATTTCAGAATACAGAGAATGAGAGCGAAAGAATTTAGCTACAAAAATAGCCCGACGATGAATGGTTCGGGCATTAAGGTACAAAACCAACAGCGAGGGACATCATGGTCTGGGCCTAAACAGGTGACGCAGTAAGAATGAAAATCACTGTGAGGTATTTGCTTTCCACAGGCAAGACAATTGTTAATTTTTGCTGACATCGGTTAGAGCAAGAAAAAAAGAATCCTCAACGGGGTACTTAGCTTTAGAAGACTTCAGGTCTGAAACTCAAAAAAAAAAACGAAAATTTCAGCTAGCGGCCGACCAGCACTTGCAAACTGCTTCTGCTTTGGGCTCCTTCTCGTCAAGAAAGACTGATGTAATGGCATCAGCTGCATGTTTTATACCCTTGACAACTTGACGTCATGGAAAAGGTGACAACAACCGATGCAGAAATCCCAAAACTCTGGTATTCTGGCTGACTGAGGGCTACCTGCAGGCAAATAACCCAAGTGTGATGCCTGCAACAGTGAAACACAAAGAACATCAGCAAACAAGAAACAAGCTCAAGATAAACTGCTTAAAGGATTACTGCACAGGTTATGGACCATGCATGATAGATAGGCATTCTGTTTAGTTTACAGGTAAAGCCTGCAAAGAGGATTGCTAGTCTCCAACAAATGTAATGAACTTCTGAAAATACTGTAATCCTGTCCTTTATTAGAAATACTGTGATATGCATTTCAGTACCCGAGGCTTATGTGTTATCTGCTTATGTAAATATTTTCTGCATGGCAACAACAAAATGCTTTCAATGTTGGTAATTCTTAAGCTTACTTGCATCTTACAAGCTTACCTGATGGTCATTAAAGCATTGCTACTTAAACACAGAACAACAGGGCACTGTGACAGCATGCATTTTCTGAATAATAAGAAGCATAAATCAACATATATAAAAAATATATAAAAATATAACAGAAAAACAGAACATTCTGCAAAAGCAAGTACAGATGAAAAGCCACTGTCGTACTTGTGTCTACCTTGGATGGGGCAATATTCTGCACACTTACACTGCATAACTGCTCCTTGCCTTGCTTGGACACATCCAGAGTCACTACATGGGGGAGTGGGGTGCAACAACTATGTCACAATTTGAAATGTCTCTGGCTGACTGTGATGGCTCTGATACTCATACCTCTCTACGTCAGAGCAAGAAATCTGGACAAAGCCATACAAAGAAGTGGGACACAGGCCCAAAAATAAGGACAATTTTTAAATATTGCTCTTATAAACCTAGAAAGATAATAGAATAGTAGTAGGTCGTGCATTAGTATGAATTTTCTGAAGGGTATGAAATCTGAAACTCAAATGTCTGCCATTAGTTTCTAACTTCAGTCTTTAATGATTTGCCACTAATTTGCCAGAAAACCACACTTTTATGAAAAACGGACCAAAAATGTGATGCAAAAATATAAAATGGCCACACAATATAGCTGGGAACCTGTCAAAGAAAGGACACCTTTTTAATATTAGTACTGTTAACTTGAGCAGCTGATAAAATAAGAGAATCTACATGCATTTCTGAAATAAAAGTAATCTATAACTCTGATCATTACAGTTACTTATAATTGTAAACCCTCCACGTTTTCTTCCAAAACTGCCATTTTGCGGAGGGATTATTAGGGGGAGACAACATTTTGAGCCAAAATTAGGGACAGTTGAGAGGTTTGGATATTCATAATTCTATGAAGCAATTTATTTGCACGTACCTCTCACCTTCTTAATGTAGGAAATCTGGACAAGGAAAAATATATTGGGGGAACATACAAACAGTACCAAAAATTGCTCTTGTATAAACTTAAGACAGTTGATAAAATAACAGGTCTTGCTTTAGCATGTGTTTTTCTGAAGGTTATGACATCTGAAACTCAATGTCTGTCATTATTTAGTGACTTCATTCCTAAATGATTTGCCAGAAAACCACAAATTTTATGAGGAACAAACCAAAAATAAGAAGCAAAAATCTATTCATTCTGCAAAAATCTGGACAATTGAGTGGTATAGTTCAGCTGGGGCTGTCTGAGTTTGCTGCCCCCCCCTCACAAAATCATGGTCGAATGGAGCCTCCCCCCTGCAGCCATTCCAATGTCCCATTCCTTGGTTATTTCACCACATTTACTATAAACACGGTAATGTGCATACTGCTTTTCTTCTGTGATGATTTGGATTTCATTTGAAAGTTTTATTTTGCATTTTACAACACAAACACTAAACAAAGAAATGCAGTCTCACAATGAAAATAGACTTAGCATTAACACTTCTCTGCCCTTGAAACTCACATTCATTGAAAAGGCATTGAAACCCACATTCAAAGAAAATACATTTTGCCTATGGCAGATAAAGATTAACTATGGGCTGTAATGTGCATACTGCTTTTCTTCTGTGATGATTTGGATTTCATTTGAAAGTTTTATTTTGCATTTTACAACACAAACACTAAACAAAGAAATGCAGTCTCACAATGAAAATAGACTTAGCATTAACACTTCTCTGCCCTTGAAACTCACATTCATTGAAAAGGCATTGAAACCCACATTCAAAGAAAATACATTTTGCCTATGGCAGATAAAGATTAACTATGGGCTGTTTTCAAATCATAGGCCCCTTGCACATGAAACATACATGTGCTCTTTGATACACCTTCCTGACTGTATTAAATTATATTCCTTGTACAATACAGTACAGTTACTAGAGGGTGTTTTAAATTAATTGTTTTGAACATTTTTCCAGTAAACAATGAAACAACATGCATGCACCAATAATGATAAAACTGCCCAGTTCAGAACATTTCCATCATAAAAGTCTACTCAAACTTCGACAGTCCACCAATATCAGTAAATATGCACAATCTCTGAAGAAGTAAAAGTCATCTAAATAATTTCACATTAAAGAAATCTGTAACTAATGAAGAGGTTTTATTTATTTTATCTAACATTTGTTGACCGGGAAAGTCTGACTAGGTTCCACAGATCCTGTTTTCAGCAGATGCCCGGGGAGAAATGCTCCAGAAGCATGTCTTTAGAATGTGGGAGGAAACCCATGTGAATGCAGGGAGAACATGCAAACTCTGCACAGAAGGCACTCCAGCTGAGAATCAAACTGGAGAACCTCTTGCTGGGAGTTGATAGTGTTAACCATTGCACCGCCAGGTTGCTGCTAGCAAAAAACTTTATATTTCATTGTTTCATCTACAAATAAAGTGCCTGTTGCCCTTGAGGAATAAATTGTCTATGTTGCATTAAAAAATGATAAGCTAGTAATATTGCCATAGGGAATGGATGGCAAACTGATAACAGGTTCATAGTTACTAGGTATCTTTGCCAAAAAGGACAGCAGCATCCACCCCCTTTACAACACAGTACAGTATCAGCAATGCATCTACCTACTGTGGGAGTAGAACCCACAGCCTTCTGCATCTAGAGCAAGTACACTACCTGTTGTGCTATTAACAATGCAAGCAGACTCACCATAAGCAGCACTAAACTTTTGTTCCCCTGCAGCTCTCACCTTCTTGTAAAATCTATTCGACACTCAGCTGTATCTCTGAACTTTGCAGCACAAGAAATCTGGAAAAAGACAAAATGTATGGGGGGGGACAAAAGCCCAAAAACAAGGGACACATTTTAAACATTGCTTGTATAATGTTGGAAAGTTGCTAGAATAAAATGCTGTGTTACCATCATACATTTCACTGCCAAGTCTTGAATCCAGGACCCTGTGCAAAACAGTCAGAACAACATACCACTATGCCAATTCAGCTGTTTGTGAAGGAGAGGAAGACTGAAACTTAAATGGCTACCATTTGTTGAATTCAGTTCTCACCATAGCTGTCAACCTCTTAGCACAAACACCTCAACAAAGCCAATAATGGGGCAATACAGCCCCCAAACATATTTAGTGAATTCAGTTCTCACCATACCTCTCAACCTCTTAGCAAAAAACACCTGGACAAAGCCAGTAATGGGGGAATACAGCCCCCAAACATATTCAGTGAATCTGTTTTCACCATAGCTCTCAACCTTAGGACAAAAAACCTAAACAAAGCCAATAATGGGGGAATACACTCCCAAAAATAGGGACACATTTCAAATATCCATCTTATAAACTTAGAAAATTGCTAGAATAAAAGGTTTTGTGTTACTATGTACTTTCTGAAGACTATGAAGTCTGAAATTCAAATGTCTGTTATTTTTATTTATTTAACATTTGTTAACCAGGAAAGTCTGACTTGGAACAAAAGCCAATTTTACATTTGTTATCCAGGAAAGTCTGACTTGGAACAAACGCCAATTGTCAACAGATGCCCAGAGAGAAACACTCCAGACACATGTCTTTGTAAGATAGAAGGACATGCAAACTCCATACAGAAGGCACCACAGCCAAGAATCAAACCAGAGAACCTGTAGCTGTCAGGCAACAATGCTACCAATGCACTACTGACTGTGTAAGGAAACAACAATACAGAAACCACAGATTTTATGAAGAACAGAACAGAAAAAATATGAGGCAAAAATCGGCAATTTTTTTACAAATGCTGGTGGGTAGGGAATTCAGGCCCTTGCCACCTGCAGTCAAGGTACAGGATTCAAGCCTGAGGTATTCTCAATCCACCACTATGTGTTCTATCCAGCCACCAGTATATAGCAACTGGGGCATTTCACACACACACACACACACACACACACACACACACACACACACACACACACACACACACACACACACACACACACAAAAACCTGAACTCAATGTGTTCTCAGTCCCTTTCAGTGTTCCTGTCCTGTGCAAGCTTGTTCCAGTCTCCTCTCCTCAGTCCTGTCCCATGCAAGCTTGTTCTCAGTCTGTTCCAGTCTCCTCAGTCCTGTCCTGCGCAAGCTAATGGCTGGTTTCCCTTTCCCCGTGAGAAGGCTCAATTGTTTCCCCATGAGACTAGGCCCCAGCCTGCAGTCTGGAGTTCTTCTGTTTTATGCGGTTGTCACTGCACAGACTTCTGGGCATCTGCAGGTCAGAGATAACTTTCCCCCTATCTGGACTGCTGACACAGCAGTCTGGAGTTCTGTGTGTTCCAGGAACTCCAAGCATGCACGCGCAGAGTTCCGGGACTTCACAATTTGTTTTGTTTTCTTTCTTTCTACAGGTGCGGGAGCTGCAGTCCTGCAGTCCTATAGCACCAGCCGCCCCTGATTAAGTGGATAAAGATGAGGAAGGAATTCTCTGGTGGAAGGGAAACATTTTTTGGAGCTCTTTAAAGCCTACTTTTAGTATATGGATATGACTGATTGAAGACAAGGGGAAATTGTTTGGAAGGGTAGAAGTTTGTTTGGGCTTACAATGTTTATCCAGGTTTATCACAGTTCAGATGGATATGCACCTTTTTACTTCAAAAGAGAATACATAGTCTAAAGCAAACCACCATAAATAGTTCTCATGGTTTGTATGGAACACTGCTGGAATTATGGGAATTAGGGGTGAGCGGTTAGTAGATCACTGGGTTCAGTTGTTTGATAATGTGCAGCAAGATAGAATGATACCAAACTCCTGAATCAGGCAGCAAAAACAGTGATACCAAAAGGATATAACAATCATCTTAATACATACTTCTCTCAGTCATAAATCATGAATGAAACATTTTCATGACGTTGTGGGCAAATAAATTAGGTTCATTTATTCCAGATTTTATCCATTTAAATCAATGTGGGCTTGTGTAAGAACACCAGACATTTGACAAAATAATATATTCATTGATGATTTTGCAAGATGCCCAGTATCGGGAGAAATGAGTAGTGGTTCTAGAATTTATTAACAACAATTCTTTTGATAATATAGAATAAGACTTTTTATTTCAGATGAAGGAAAAGAAGATCTTTACACAGACTATTCTGATTCAATCAAGTGACTTATTTGAAACTGAGAGCAACAGTAAAGATCTTATATAGATTTTCTGATAACTGTAATTTAACAGGGACATCAAATAAGGACAACATTTATCCCCTGCACAGTATTCTGTTAACTAGAAATATTAGAAATCTGGATAAGGAATACAAACATAAGAGGTGTGGCTGAGAATTAACTCAGATAAAAATGGCAATATTTGTAAATGACAACTTCATGCACTTAGCTGATCCTCAAAGGGATCCAGCTATTTCATTTGATATAGTGAGAAGATCTGGACAGTTGACAAGATGTAAAGTTAACTGAACCAATGACAAATTATAACAATGAATAACACTGCAATCAGTGGCTTTACAAGAGAAGTATCTTTAACTGTGAAGGCATATAAACGGAAGTATTCAGAGGTTTATTCAAAGGCTACTGTTGACAGTTTTTCAGGCAACCACAGAAGAAATATTAACAACAATTTTGAGGTTTTCTTGAATTTGTGGTCATTGCTCTTAGAAATTCTTTGCCTAGATTGCCACTTCAGATGACTATATAATCACAATTTCTGTATTTGGCTCATGCCTTTTTGTATCCACCAATATGGGGACAAATGATCTAACTGAAACATTGAATGTTTGACTTTATTTAGGAAGCCATGTACCTAAGGGTTCATAGGTTCATACATACTTACTGGGCTGATGGTCTATGAAGATCTTAAAAAGCCTAGCATTACTTTCCCATGGAAGATTTAAGCCCTTATATCTTGAATGGGGAGATGGGATGGAATAAAGATATGTGGGGACATTTACATATATCTCCTATCCATGAGGGACCGGGCTGATAAACTGAGTGTGAATTTGTGGTTTCCTTTCCATTTGCCCAAATGACAATTGCAAATAGTAAGAGAAGTACTTTGTTTTATTTGGAGATGAAGACAGTTTCATTGAAGTGGTACTCTGTGTGATACATACTAACCCTCCAACATGCTCTACTTAATTTTTGAGATCCCATTTAATAATATCATTGGACTTGCAAATGTGTAACAGATCTAACAGAACAGGGTCCATTGAAACTCTATACATGAGGCAGAGCTCACATCATAAGTGCCTGTATGATACTATGAAGAGGGACAAGACTTCGAGATGGTCTGCATAGCTTTTCAATTTCTGCCCTTGATTTTTTAGTGAGAAGGCATTGTGGTATTTTCAGTTGTGACAAGTGTTTAGTCTGGTATATATAGAAACATGTGTTATACTCAATGACTGGCCTAATGAGTGTCACGTAGTGTGGAAAAATTGCATACCTGGACTTGTAAGCAATACCTTTAGATATAAGCTCAATGATAAAAAGGACTTCCTTACAACAGTGGATATGCCGTGATCATAGTACAGTTTCTTAGATCCATAACTACAGGATCAATATTCAGTGGTGTGTTGTCGATGCTGTAGTTAGAAGGGGAGTCATGTTTGCCAGAGAATATGATTATATACTTGGCATGTAGTTTTAGTACATGAATTTGACACCAGCTTTTGTATGTTTCAGGATCTTTTGGACGATCTTGGTGTCCTCTTGGGAGTTTTTGATGGTACTACATTTACAGATATCTGCAAACCTTGTCAGCCACAAACACCTAACATTAGCTTTGACCTCTGAAAAGTAAATGCCAAAATTGAGTGGCCAAGAACTAAACTGTGGAATACACCCCTTGTGACAGGTTGTTTGGAGGTGGTAGAGCTATCCACCATAACTTCATGGGTTCTATTTCTGAGTCAATTTGCTATCCAAAGAGTTACATAGAGATTGACTTTTATATGGGAGAGTTTATCTACGATATCTGGGTCTTTCATGATTCAAACACCTTTGCTAGGTCTAGTATGCTACATGCACTGTTTTGCCTTCATCTATTGCTTCAGTAACTATTTTGAAGAAATAAACTAGGTTACATAAGCAGCACATGTCCTTGATGAATTTGAAATGGGTTGAGTTGAGAGTTTGTAGTTTATCTATATTCCTATTTATTAATTTCATAATGATCATTTCCATAGCCTTACAGATGAGAATGGTCAGGCATATGGGTCTATAATTACCTGGGACCACTGAATCCCCACCTGTGTGCATGGAAATGACTTTTGCATCCTCCATTCAACCTTTACAAAGCTTTTTTTCAACTGATATTGAATATTTTCTGTAAGTGAGTCAGACAAATCATCTTTCCGGGTGACTAGCAGACAGCCTGGTATGTTATCTGACCCCATAGATGTAGCGTTCTTGGCCCTAGATAGCACCTTGAAAACATGTTATTGGAGACTTGGGGAGCAGTGTAGCAGTGAGTATGTGATCTGAGAAGGTTAGAGGGGATAGGGGGTGAAGTGTGAGCTAAATCTGGCTGCTAGTAAATTGGTTATACCCTCTAGGTCAGAGTATGTGATATAATTTCCTATTAGCTTTGCACAGTGCTGGGCATGGTTTCTGAGATTTCTAATTTAAATAAAAATAATATAAATAAAAAAGCTTTGTGGTTATCATTTAGCTATTTTTACCTCTGAGGGTCCAAAGTTCCTTATTTAGTTTAGCAAGAGTGTTTTGTCATCTTGAGAGTTTAATTTATTTTTCCTGCCATGGTTTTTTTTATCCTATTTTATTTTATTATAGAGCCTGTTTATATTTGAGTGTTATCATATGGATTAATAGTAAATTGGGCATGGTGGGGTGGTTCTAGGCTGTTATTTTGGTTAATGAGAATGGAAATGATGTGTTTTCTAAGACTATGGAGATACCACCACCTTTAGTGTTGTCATTTAATGTGGTGACCTAAATGTGTGATAGGCATTGAAACCCAGCACTGATAAAGGGTTTTCCATGGTCTTGAATCAGGTCTCTATGTTTCCTCAAGAAATCTTATCCAAGTCAAAAGATATTTGTAGGCATGTTGTACTTGCCATATTTAGTATTTATGTATTTGTTTTATTTATTTATATTTGTAAACCAGGTTAGAGAATAGATCCTGATGTGCCATTTCTAGGAAATAAATGACAACAATTAAAATATGCAAAATGCAAAGAAGCAGTGCAGGTAAGAAAGCATTAAATGGAACAAAATTCTATTTTTAGATATAAATGTAGGCATGCAACCCATGCATTTTAAATGTTGTCACAGTTATACAGATGAGAAGTATAAGGTAGCATGGAAAAAGATCAAACTAAGAATTTTGTTAAGCAACTAAAGGATTGGTTTTGAAGAAAGTTAAATAAACCATTGTTGTGGGTACTGATGCTCCCAAATGTCAGAAAGATTGATGTTCAAAACCAAAGTGTTTTTTTTATGGAATTGCTGGTACAAGGGCACCAAGCTTAAAGATTTGTAACAGTTTGTGTGTGTGTGTGTGTGGGGGGGGGGGGGGTTAGGCTGAAACTTTGTAGGAGGTCTGGGATCAGTCTATCAAAAGACAAATGGATAGAGGTTTGTTGTGTTTAAGGAACCTAAAGTGTATCCAACAAAAGGGAATGTCAAATAACAGAATGACATTTGATAAACAGAGCCAATGAAGTTCTGCAAGTGGTTAGGGAAAAAGTGGCAAAAGGAGAACGGTTAAAAGGGGATAAGCATTTATTCTTCACGTGTACTCAGTAGAATTAGGGAATATTTGTTGACTGGGTAGGTAAGATAACTAAATTTAGAAATTTTTACTTTTTGCCAGCTGATCCCTACACATGTATTTGTACACTGGTCAAAAGAGGGAAGCTATTCCTGGAGAATACTATAACAAGGGCTGTGCTACAATCCAGGTGAGAATACAACTTGATTCCGTGTATTTTGGGATTGCTTTAACTTTATATAACTGTAAGCAGGAAATGTACTCATAAAGGTAACTTACATATGAAACCACAAGATGTCCTGTCAGTTTTGAAGTGTATACATTTAAAAAATCAAATATTGTTGAAGATGTTGCAGAAAATGTCCTAACTAGATTCACTCTAAAAATGTTGCTTAATCACTAGATTAGTAAATTAAACAGTCAACTATCCCATGAATAAATTCAAGAAGCAATCAATCTCATGCCTTAAATCAGGCACAACTCAGGGACCAGATGGCTTCAATGTTTTTATTAGAATAAATGCAATTGCCAACTATCTTCAATTCTATTAAAATTATATAACTGGGTAAAATTAAATGGCATTAGTGATAAATATATAAATCAGTAAGAAACAGCTTTTATTCTCAGACCTAAATTGATTCCCATTCTTATGAAAAAAATATAATCTTATTTCACTAATAAATCTAGATATTAGAATAAAGTCTACTATCTTAGCTAGAAGATTCCAATTAATAGCTGACCATGTCATACAAAAGCTCCAGTCTGACTTTGTGAAATTAAAACACACCCAGCATAATAATATAATGATGTGACTGATTTTGTGCCATAATAAAATACTGGTAACCAACATGCAATCTTTGCTCTTGACCAAAGTGAAACGTTTGAGGAGTGCATGTTCCCTTTGTCTTAGAAGTATTGAAAATGTACCTTCCCAAGCAGTTGCTTTCAAACTATAAAACGCCTCATGACTCACCTTCTACCTATTTACTGTTCTTGGATTTTATTTACTGCTTTTATTTTGGTACTTGCTGTTTTGTACCAGTGACGAATAAATACTTCTTCATACTGGTGGCAACTGCTTTTTATGGACTTGTGTTGCTGTTTGCTGTGAGCGGTTGCCTTTGGTGAGGTTTTCCTGTTTGGACTTTATCTTCTACCTATTTTGCTATATATATTATCAGCTCCTATTACCATTTTATCACATACTAGGAGAAGCTGTCTTCAGTCGCTCTGCCTCTTTATTCTGTCCTAGGAACAATTTTAGCTATACTTCTTAACCATAAGTTAGCTGGCATAAAGTTTTGTAATACATTTATTAATATCACTTCTTTTTCAGATTGCATTCCATTTAATGTTTTTAAAAATCTGAAAAAGCTATTTCATAGTTGCCAGTCTAGACAATCAAAGCAATGCATCTAACAATGTAAACCTTGGAAAAAAAGTTTTTTTTCTCACAATGGACACCAATAATATAACTCAGTCACTCCAGCACCTAGCATTAACATTTCATTTAATGATCTCAAATAACTAAAATTCAAATGTAAATCTGATAGTTACACTTCTGTTCATTTATGCTTTAATTTAACATTGGATTTAATTAAAAGAGATCTGTAAAACTAGGATAAAGTTATCCTTTTCTACTTACTATATCACCTGTTGTTAAAGTGAACATATTCCCTAGAGTTATATAAAACTGTTTTACATCCACACACAAAAGCTTAAAGTTGCTTTTTTTATTAATTTTATCTAAGTTTCAAGAGTCATTAATCTACTAAACATTGCAGACGTTTCAAAGCAAAATTAGTAATACCATATTTTTACCAATCAAAGCAGTGCATCAAACAACTTAAACCTTGGAAAAAATATTTTTTCTCACAATGGACACCAATAATATCATTCAATTACTCCAGCAACTAACATTAACATTTCATTTAATGATCTCAGATAACTAAGATTCAAATGTAAATATTAATTTATGCTTTAATTTAACATTGGATACAATTAATAGAAATCTGTAAAACTGGGATAAAGTTATATGTTTCTACTTGCTAGATTACCTGTTGTTAAATCAGAATTAGAATCAGAATTACATTTATTGGCCAAGTAGGCATGCATACAAGGAATTTGACTCCGGTTTCAGTGACTCTCCAAGTATGAATTATATAAATGACATACATATAACTATTAAGAACAAGACAAATGACATACATACAACTATTAAGAACAAGACAAAAAAGTAAATATATATATATACATATAAGGTGCAAAGTCCAAACCGATGCAAGAAATACTGAAATAATCTCTGAAAGAAACAAGTATTAACAATATGTAAACAATACTGCAGAATCCTCGGAGGCTTGGGAAAAACAATACCCTAACCTAGAGTTGTTTAAAACTGTTTTACATCCAACACACAAAAGCTTAAAGCTGCCCTTTTTATTCATTTTATCTACAGTTTCAAGAGTCATTAATCTACTAAACATTGCAAATGTTTCAATGCAAAGTTAGTAATACCAATATTTGGATCATGACAATAAGATCTAATAAAAATAGCCTAGGTATTTCATCTATGTTGATTCCTTTCATTGAGAAGATCTCATATATTTTATACAACTCCTTTCCTACTTCAAGTTATTAATAATTGGTACTCAAAATCCTCTAAGAAAATGAATCTAGCCAAGGAATGCATGCTGTTTTAACTACACAATGATAATGCCAGTGTCTCGATAAACAATTTACTTTTAAGAAGATTGCACTTTTCTACACAGTAAAATCTTTGTTCCATACCATAGGAAACATCATATTGTTGCCAAATGCAATATTGAGGGAGCATGTTACCTGAAGAGTGCCACTCTACAGAGAAACCTGATCAGTACAGCTGTCTGTAAACTTTCTTCATGTTTCAGGTATGATAACAATAAATATAATCTAGTTACATTGTGGTTGTGTTACACATAAAATGAACATCTCATTTTGTTTCTTTATAAGTCAGTTGTGAATTCCACTTACTGTTCTAATATTGATTTTTTTACATTATTGTTTAGCTAATGTAAAAGAAATAAAGCTATATCAAGATTTTTTAACAATTTGAAATAGCTTAAAAATCTACTTTATTCTAAATTTATATATCAATGATTGGACACATTTGACAAGTAACTGTACTTAAACTCAGGCATTTTTATCATCAAATATATACATTGTTCTTTAACCAATACATGTTATTTGGAAATATTGTTACAATTTCATCATTTAAAAATAAAGTTTGTCAGCCCAATATTTTGTGGTAGTTACTGAGAAAGAGTAAGGCAGATCCTTAAATGAGAGACATATCATTTCATTTGTGTAAAGGGAATAACAGATGAAAATAATTTACATTTTCCATTGTTAAACTTGGTCAGTAGGTTGGTTACTGCTGTTAGTGTGGACTGTTGAGTAGTAGTGACATCTGTCTGGAGTGTTTTCTTTCAGTCAGGAAACTGGGGTCTTTATCAAGAAATCCAAGTGAATGTTTGTGAGCTATTTTGACTCATTATGAGACCCAACACATTTCTGAGGCATATATTTCCAAACTGTTTACTCTTTCATTTGGATTTCCTGTTTACATTTAAATTAAATTCTCACAATACTCCTGTTTGTTTTAACTGACATTTGGTGATGTGTGAAATGTCACCATTAGCAGACAATTCAACTGCTCAAAAGAATCTGCTTCATGTTGTTTCTCAGCAAAAGTACACACAACTAAAAAGCCTAAGCCTTTTTTTTTTATAAAATTAAATAATCAATCTGCCCATCAGTTATAGTCTGTGTTCCCTGTTTTAAAATTACATTGATTGATGATTGATTGATTGACTGATTTTGGTATAAATAAATACTGGATTCTGGAAAACTGGGAAGTATACACTGCAGGAAACAAAATGCAATATTATTCCTTCTTCTTCCTGTCCTCGTTTCCTCAGTATGCTTTTTTAGACAACAAAAATATTTCAGCCAGTAACCATGTGACAGTACACTTTACTATATTAACATAACAATGGAATTAGCACTTTCACAACCAATGCTTTATGAGATCTTTGCTGATGAAGCATTGGTTGTGAAAGCACTTATTTTCTTGTTATTTTTATATGTTAAAGAATACTCTCGCATAGTTTCTGATTGATATATTTGTTTTTTTACTGACACACAAATGTCCCAATCACTAGACTGAACAGGTAGAATATAATGGTGAGTTGCTTAACTGGAGCTAGGATCTGCTAAGTTACGCATGCTCTCAAATCATTACATCACAGGTACCAGTATGATTCTGTCATAATCAATGTTGGTATAAAGTGGAATGAAACGCTGGACACCCACCAATAATCCACTAAACTAATAATCTAGTAAAGGACAAAACAAAAACTACAAAAAGCACTGGCACACCACTGAAGCACTTCCTGTGGAATCAGAAAGGCTCACACATATAATAACTAACTGCAGGAAGCGCTACACACCCACAAGTACCACATAAAAAATAATAAAACTAAACCAGTTGTTAAGCTTTCAGCCAAAACTAATGGCCTTTCATCAGAACTGAAAGGTAGTCTGGCTCATCAATTTAAAGACTTTTTTGCCAAAACAAAAAAAAGAAATTGAAATATTTATTATTTACATCACATCAACAATAATATATACTACACTCCAGCAACAATGGTACACTTCAGCAACAAATAAAAAAATGACCATATAAAAAATAATAAATAAGTAAAATACAGTGGTATAACTTATTAAAACAATGAAAACTTGTGGGTATGATAATATAAAAATCTACAAATGGTAGATAAAAACAAATATACTTAAAAAATATAGTTTATAGCAGTTTTTAGCATATTTATCAGTCACTATGTTAATATTAATTATTTGACTTTTTATGTCATTGTAGTGGTATATATATTTATTCTAGCATTCTATCTATATGTATTTGTTCAACATTTTAGATTTTGGAGTATTTTAAGATATTTTAAGATCTTATATTTTTGATATTGGTATATTGTTGTGCATACATGTTCAGATATATAATTATTCATATATATTCTTCAACCCATATATTGATATTTTTTAAGTATATTTGTTTTTATCTACCATTTGTAGATGGGGTCTTTGTATTTGATCAGCAAGTGGTAAAGTAAGACATTTTATTACCCACAAGTTTTCATTGTTTTATTTTATATACCACTGTACCACTGAGAAGATTTATATTTCTACTATTTTTCTACTGTTTATCCATTTTTTACTTATTTATTATTTTTTATATGGTCATATTTAGTTATTTGTTGCTGAAGTGTACCATTGTTGCTGGAGACCTTTAAATAATTCAAGTAATTTTTCTATTTGGCGCCAAAAAGTCTTTAAATTGGATGAGCCAGACTACCTTTCCAGTTCTGATGAAGGCCATTAGTTTGGCTGAAGCGGCTTAACAACTGGTTCAGTTTTATTTTGTTCTATGTTACATTTGTTGGTGTGCACAGGCGTTTCCTGCAGTTACGTGTTATGTGTGAGCCTTTCTGACTCCACAGGAAGTGCTTTCAGTGTCCATTAAAGGATTACTAGTTTACTTGGATTCCTGTGGATTATTGGTGGGTGTCCAGCGTTTCATTCCACTTTATAGCAGAATTACGCTCATTGGTGTCGCCGAAGGCATTTATTGCGTTTGTTCATCTTTATTCCTTTACGATAATCAATGTTGGTGTCAATGAACTGAGATGTACCTTCCTGGACTATATGACTAGACACATTACTGAAGTCTCTGAATATGCAGGTATGTGCCTTACATTGGAGCAGCATTCCACCTTCACCAAGAATACTGAGTACAGAGATTGGGCTTTTCCAGGGGGATGCAATATTTGTCAGCAAGGAGAACATAATTAACAGTGCATGTTTCTTTGCAAATTATGGTCTGTGCAAGTCCCCTCCTAGGCTTCTGAATAGTGGCTAAAACTTTGTCCACCCTGACCCGTAGAGCATTTTTTAGTCAACTCCAAATTGACAAACCTACCAACATAGCAAATAAAACCCAAAAAAATGTAAAGGTCTTACTGCTCAATGCTAGGAGCCTGAACAAGAAGGTCCAAATGCTACAAGCTCTTTTCCCTCTGGAAACTATAGATATCTGTGCTGATACCAATACATGGTTTAAGTCTACAAAAATAACTCTAGCAATGCAAGGGTTCAATGTCTTCCACACATTTAGACCACCAGCTGCACAGACAGTAGCCAACTTGTGGCCACGGTAGTAAGAAAATCATTCAATGTGACCTAACTCATACGTAAAGCCATTGCATGGGTTCAGGCACTTAGGCAGCAAGACATTTCTCTGTGGTACATTTGGTTGGGAAGAAATGGCCAAAGTGACATTCAGCTCCAGAGAAATATGTCTGTTGTGAATTTTCTGTGGGCAAAAAGAAGAATGTGGTGCCATGCCCACAACTTCAATAACCTAATGCACAGAGGGAAAATAATGTCCATGACCCCTAAAGCAACAAGAGACAGTGGGCAGTATAGCAGGCATCAGCAGCAGGCTGGCCAGTGGACATGACTGTGCAGTATGAATGATGTGCACAGTGGGCAGTGCCTTTATAATATGTGTGTTTTGAACACTGCCCCCTTCACAGTGACTAGGGAACATTACCTAAAATACAAACTGGAGCATAAATCTGACTACAGTAGCATGCAAGATTCCTCCATGCTGTAGCACACTTCTACATGTTGTAGTTACATAAGTTGTACTGTACACCGAGCACAACTCTCATTACTGCTTGTGCCCCCTATGCACTTGATTATTAAAGTTCATAGGTTCATAGGTTCATAGGATGGTACTAGGCTATCAGCCCTAGGGCCTATACAAGCCTAGCCATACAAATTCCCTGGCTATTTCTTACTATTTACTTCCCTGGACCCCTGTCTAGCAGGCCTACTGACGTGATCCCCGGGGTGAATTTCCTTTCTCCCATCCAATCATCAAGGTTCCTTTTGAAGAGGGCCAAAGAGGCACTCTGCTTGACATGTATGGTTCATAGGTTCATAGGTTCATAGATTAGTACTAGGCTAACTGCCCTTGTGAGCCATTTTAAGCCTAGCCAATTATCCCTTGTGAGACTCAAACCCTGCACCTTGTATTTGTAAGGCAAACACCTTAACCATTAGGCCACCCACCCAATCTATGGGCAATCTGTTCCAGAGTCTGGGGAGTCTCTGGGTCAGGAACCTATCCCTCCAGCATGTTTTGTTTATTGTGATGACAAGGTTTAGATCCCTGGAGCATGTGGCTCTGAGGGATTGGGATTTCTTTAAGTGTAGCATGTCCAACAGTTCTGGGTTTGACATGGCCTTATATGTTAAGCAGAGATAGCCTCTGAGTAGACAATATGCGACAGAATATAGCTGGAGTTTTTTAAGGCAGTCAGCGTAGGGCATCTGCTTTAGGCCTGTGATTCTTTTAGTGAGGTATTTCTGTGGCCTTTCCAGTTGTTGCAGATATCTTGAGAGGTACATACCAAACGGGGCGTTGTATTCTATAATGGGTCTATTGAGGGATGAGTACAGTGGGACAATGACCTCTTTTTTTCTGGATGAAAAGCCCTTAGTGATGAGGTGTGCCACATAGAAGGATTTCCTGAATGTTGTGGCGATGTGGTTATCGAAGGTGAGACCACTATCCACCTGTGTCCCTAAGTCTCTTATCACATACTCAGTGTTTAGTGTACTGCCACCTATATGGTAATTCACGGATACATGTTTTTCCCAAAGGGGATAACTATACATTTCTTGGCATTGAGCTTGAGCCCATGGCTCTGGCACCAAGCATCTGATTCTGTAAGGCCCTTTTGTAGAGTATCCACATAATTTGGGGATTCAGTAATGGCTCCCAGTTTGCAGTCATCTGCGAACTTTGTTAGCCAGAGTCCCTTAGTGTTGGCCTGTACTTCAGAGAAGTAGATGCCAAACAAGAGCGGTCCTAGGACCGAACCCTGAGGTACTCCACTTGTCACTTGTCTGGAGCTGGATTTGGAGTCAGCTACTTTTACAGTGTGGGTTCTATCAGTAAGCCAGTTAGCAACCCATTGAGTGATGTAGGTATTAATGCCCAGCTTAGTAAGTTTATCTATGATTCCAGAGTGGAGGATGGTGTCAAAGGCCTTGGCAAGGTCTGTATAGGCTGTGTGGACCTCCTTACCCTTGTCCATGGCTCTGCAGACTGATTGAAAGAAGTCAGTCAGGTTCAGGAGACAAGATCGGCCCTTCACGTACCCAAACTGGGTGGGGTCCAGTGTTTGAAGGTTGCCAATGTCTTTGTTTATAAGTTCCATGATAATACGCTCCATGACCTTGCAGATAAGGCTTGTCAGACTGATGGGACGGTAGTTTCCGGGATCCAAGGTGGATCCCCCCTTGTGGAGTGGGATAACTGTAGCTCTGCGCCACTCAGTGGGCACAAAACCTGAGGTGAGGCTATGATTAAACATGACACTTAGGTGAGTTGCTAGTTCATATTGTAGTTCATGTAGTACACAGCCTGGGATGTCATCTGGTCCCATGGATGCTGTATTCTTAGCTTTGGAGAGTGCATTTTTTTACCTGTGTGGCCATTATTACTGGAATTTGGTAATCTTCCGGTATTCAGATGGGCCATTTAGGGGGTAAGAGGAGGGTGAAGTTGGCACTGAATTGATCTGCCAGGATATTGGCAATATCCTTGGGATCAGTATATTTAATGCCATTCTGTTTTAGCTCAGAGCAGATCTGAGCATTACCATTTAGATTCTTGACATAGTTATAGAATGCCTTGTGGTTGTCTTTGGAATCTTTGGCAATTTTATTTTTGTAACTAGCTTTGGAGGATTTTACAAGGGATCTCAGTTTCTTACTGAGGCTGGGAGTTTTTTGCATCTTGGAATTTTCCTCTTTTCTGCAACAGTTTCTTCCTTTTGTTGTAAAGTTTGTTTATGGCAGGAGACCACCAGATTGGCTTCCTTTTTTTGGATGACAGCATCTTGGTTCTATTTGGGATGGCACGAGTCATGCATGAGTGGATGTGCTCATACAGTGCCTTAGTGTAGGATTCAGCACTTGAACTTTCAAGTTTCCTCTGCATGGGTGTCATAAAGTTTGTCACTTTTGACTTGAGTAGCATGAATTTGGCTTTGGAGAAGTTTTGTATGGAGATTTCCTTACTGGGGGGTGGGGGTGGGATGTGGATGTTAAGGGTGATTAGCTTATGGTCAGATCTGACTAACGAGGGGGTGACCATAGGTGTGGAGCATCGATTTCCCATGTTGATAATGACCAGGTCTAGGATATTGGAGCCCCTGGTGGGACTATGGATTAGTTGATCCAGGGCATTGAAATTTATGAATTTCAAGAACCATTGGGCAAAGGTGTTGGTACATGAGTATTTTTCCCAGTTAATGGCAGGGTAGTTAAAATCACCCAGTATTAGGGTGTTTGGTTCTATCTTAATATTTTCCAGTATGTATAGAAAGGTGTAGTGAGAATCTTGGGGTATGGTGGGGGATCTGCAGCAAGCTACAATTTGGATTGCAGTCTTACCTAGTGTTAGTTGCACCTGGAGAATTTCAGATGCATTGTGTTGGGCAACTAGCCTGGTGGTGTGAATATCCTTGGTGAATATTGACACCCCTCCACCTTTAGTGTTTTGGTCCTGGTTTGGTGGCCGAAAAGTGTAGTAAGAGTTGTAGCCTGGTATTGCAGTGGTGCTCTCTGGAGCCTTGAACCAGGTCTCAGTTACTGCACAGATATTGATGTTCTCCATTTTTAGGAGTGCCCCGAGAGAGTGCATTTTGAGGTTTAGACTTTTAGCATTGAGTAGCATTTCCTTCAGATTTTGCATGCTTGTACCTGTTACGGTGGTGGTTTTGTCCTTTGAACTTTGCCTAAAAAAGGCACTATAGGGGTGGCAAGAGCCTTAGCCAGTAACCTGAATCCCAGGGGCAACAGGTGCAGACCATCTCTGGCAAAGCATTGTGGTCTGTCCATCATAGCAGTGTGTGCTTCTCTTTGCCCACATGGAATTTGCTGCAGTCATATGTTTCTGCAGCTGAATGTCACTTCAGCCATGTATCCCCAACCAAATGTACCATAGGGAAATGCTTTGCTGCCTAGGCACCTGAACCCACATGGTGTCCAGGTCCAAGGAAATTGTAGTGCCACTTTATTCAACCCTTATCAGACCCATTAATTGAGTATAATGCCCTCTTTGGCAAGTACCTGACCAGACATATGCAATAGCTGTAATACCCACAAAGGTTCCTTACCAGTGTAAGTCAGGGTATAAATATATTGTCCTATATAGATCACCTTAAAGGCCTATCTCTGTACTCAGTCTTCTACAGGTTACTGAGTGGTGATCTATGCCTGGCATACAAGGCATCCTCGGATCCAGCTCTGATGGGGCTTTTGCACACCTGCAAAATGAACAACATCAGAACCACTAGATCCAAGGATTTAATTTTTGCTTGCAATATAAATAGGACATATTGGCAAGACAAATATGGTTCTCAGAAGATCCGCATGCTCTAGAACAAGCACCCATCCATGTGAAGCAGAGTCCATCCCTAATCCTATTTATTTGTAACCTTGTCCAATGGATGGGTAATTGGAAATTCACCCTGGCTATGGCCCCATCAGAAGCAGACAGCAACTATGCCCAAACCAACATACCAGTCCTCCTCCACATAACCTTTAGAAACTTACTAACTAACATACCCCCTCCAAATAAACACCTATGATACATAGGGATATAATTGGGTCCGGTTGTACAGCTACGTTTATAAAGGCCCTGGTGCTTGTTAGCCTAGTGCATACATATGAATTCAGTTTGGGGAAGATGACTGTACTTGAGAAAATATAAACTTTTCAGCATAATGAAATATGCAAAGAAAAGCAAATCAATATCTTCTACAAATTGACATTTTATTACATGGATTCTTGAGGCAGGTCTCAGAATATATTTCTGTAATACTTTTGCATTTTTGTACAGTCTGTTTCTTTTTATTGCAAGTAATTTTACTGAGAGGTAGACAGTCCCACTGACTTTCAAATAAACATTATTTTTTATGACAAAATTTTGTTTGATGCACTTAAATTATATATCACTTAGAAATGTACAGCTATGAGAAATGTTCCGAGGAATTGACACTTTAGAACTTATTCAAAGGCACAGTAATCCTACACAGATAGAAGTTTTAGCAAAGAAATGAATAGTAGAGAAACAAATGTGTAACAATCTGCATACCCAGCTTAAGGAATGATGAGTTCATTGCCCTTTTCAGATTGTAGTTCTCCAAGACTGAAAGATCAAATCTCAGCTAATGTAAGACAAATGCCATTACTGCAAAATAATTTTCTGGGGGGTTTCCAGCCAAAACACATATTCACATGTGCAGCCCACATGGTTTTAAGGACTACATAAAGATTGCGTATCTGAAAAACAGCAGCATATAAGCTAGTTTTAAAGTGGAAAACTTTATTTTATTACAAATAAAAATGTAGAGCCAATACATAAGACATATTAGTTTTTAAAGGATCTGGAACAGTTGGTTATAGTGCTGGTCATTATGATTCATAACATATATATATATATATACACACACATACATACACCCCAGAATGTCACGACTTTGTCTTTTATAATAGTAATGACCTGATGAACTGACTATTGGTTTTAGCACATTGCTTCTAAGTTTGTCCAAGAAAGATAGATACTTGAGCCCAAGGGAAAATTTGGAACTCAAGAATCTTGGCTCACATATCAAAGATATCAATTTAAATATACGTAAAACACAAAGCAGTAGCATGTCCTGACTATACCTGCCTTACTGAAACAAACTACAGGAGTAAGCTTTATCAAATCATCTTTGCCACAATGAAAAAAAAATGTTTGTAGTCGATGCTATATTATACACCTAGTTAAATGCAGGGAGTCTTGATCTAAAAACTGTAGATACACAAAACAGCTAAATGCAGCAAGTCTTGAGCTGGTTTCTGTACTGCTAAAATATGAGCTTGTATTCTGATATAAATGGAATGAGAAAAGAAAATGTCTGTAAAAAGTTAACAAGCAGCTATACAACAGAAGCCTTTAGAATAAAGCCTGAAACGTTGTTTAGCAAAATAAAAGAACCTGCATGTGCCTGGTATTGCTGTCTGGTTTATAATAAATAAATATATTTCATTAATTAAATTAGCTAGCCATGTGTTTTTTGTAGGTCCATAAGTTCGCAGGAGAGATAATAACTTCCTTGGATCTAAAATAGATACCCTTGTTAATAGGCTCAATTCAGTGGAAAGAGCTTTCTGACAACAGAATATATATGGTGGTCATAGAAGAAAAATGCCCAAGTCCATAATTACAGTGTCAGTTTTGAGGGAATATCATTTATTTATGTACATGGGAGCTTGTGTTTCCTAAAGAACACAGTTCTACACTTATTAGTATTTAGCTTTTGCCAAGGTCTTGGCACCATAGGTTTGTGCAAGTTAAATCCTGTTGGAGGATGTGAGGCCTTTGAAGGAGTTGATGATAGCTCTAAGACTGCAATCATCTGACAGCTTGGTCAGCCACAAAACCTTAGTATCTGTTTTGACATCAGAGAAGGTAATACCAATAGATGTGGCCCATGCACTGATCTCCAGGGGGTAGTACTTGTAACAAGCCTTTCAGGAAACAGAATGCCCCCATTCCTCATTGTCTAAGTTCTGTTACGGGGGGTTTACATTTAATAAATTTGTTAATAGTGCCAGAATGCAGAATGGTAGTGAAGTGAAGAAGTAAGCAGTATATATCAATTTGCCTCATCCAATGCCACACTACTTTTTCAAACCAATCTAGTTTAATAGGCAAGATCATTCCTTTTACATGAGTATACATTCTATAATCATGTTCTGCATAACTTTACAAAAGGCTGGTAAGGCTTATTGTCTGCAGTTACCAAATCAGTACTAGTTCCATCCTTGTGGGGGAGGACAGCTACTGCTTTATACTAACAAGAAATCAGCCAAGCATATTGTCAGGAACAGGTATCCTTCTCTTTGAGTAGTGCCCCTAAGACCTGAGGACCGAGTGCATGGTGTTCTCTGGAATGGGCACAGATGGAATGACATGCAGATGGAACTTTTTTTTTCTGGGGGTTGGGGGGGGGGGCACCAGGGTAACATTTGTGCTAACCAGCTGAACACTCTACAGAATTAGCAATGCATTACAGCACAGGCTACTTCTTTAAAGAGTCTACGTTACTCGTCTGTCATAAATGGGTAGTGACAGTATATACATGCACACAATATATACAAGTATTTGGGAATCTGCAAACCACTTATTACATCCCCTTACATGAAACATTACAATTTTTGAAATTAGAAAGTACAAAAATACACAATGTTTGCATCATCCATTTAACATTCTGGATTGAACCTTCAAAAAATAAAAGCATCAGTTATAAACAATATAGCAAAATAAAAAAAAAAATACAAAATGTATCTTTTAACATTTGCTTAACTATCCCAGTGAATTTGTAAAATAATAGATACCACTGAGGATTACGAAAAAGTATCCCACATATATTAACACAAGGACTCTTCAGACTGAAATTTGCATTATGATTGGAACCTCCAAAAGGAAAACATAGCTACATAATGTTATGATATGCATTGCATCTTTTTTGCTTACTAGACAAAACTGAGTCAACTGAATCAGGAATAGAAACAGTCACACATGATTGAAGGGGCCAGACAGTACAAAGTCTGCCACTACAAGTGGTTGAACTCAAACTTTTATCCTTCTCTCGAATATTCTGTTGAGCTAGAGCTGTCATTGGTACAGGAATGGATTGGCCAGACGTCATTCCGGCATTTCTTGTTTCTGATTGGATTGGCTGGTTTGGCTGGTTTTCTGTAATACTGAATTTAGATTGACAGTCATCTGCACCCAGTTGGATATGTCATCTCTTATGTCAAGCTATGGTACTATCCTTAGTTTGCACCATGTAGGAATGTGGTTCAGAAGTCTTTTACAGCTGTTGTACCTCACTTCATCTTCCCCTATAACTTTAAGTGGACAGCTTGACCTGATATTAAGATTGGCAGTGATTATGCAGAATGATGTTCCTTTGTTGTTTGATGTTGTTAGTTTAATGTTAATCAAAACCGAAACAACAATAAGCTTTCTTCTGGCCTCTTTCTTGATCTCTCCAAAGCCTTCAACATGGTCAACCACCAACTACTCATACACACACAAAACTATTCCCCCTAGATGTCCAGGCTATCCAATGGTTCAAATCTTATCTGTGTGGTAGACAACAGACTGTACTATTGCAGAACAAACTATCTTCCCTTCTACCTATCACACTTGGGGTCCCTCAGGGCTCTATATTAGGACCCCTATTACTTTCTATCTTTATTAATGACCTGTACGCAGACATCCCAACAGCCACCTGCATTCAATATGTGGATGACTCCGCTTTGATTTGCTCTACCACATCCCCTTTAAGTCTGCAGGCTCTATCCCAAAATGTTTTTAATACTGTCGATAATTGGCTCTGTAATCGATGACTCCTATTAAATCCAAACAAAACGAAGCTACTGCTTTACTCCTCCACTCGTAAAGCCTCCGCTCCAACCTTTACTATAAAATCTAATAATGGCACTGTCATTGTCCCAGATCCCTGTACCAAACTCTTACGTGTAACAGTTGATAATAACCTCAAGTTTGATATGCATATTAATCAAACTATTAAAAAAGTTAATAAAAAATGTGGCTCACTATACAAAATCAAACCTTTCCTCACTCCACTAGCTAGGATGGTAATTGCCATACACATCTACTTTCCACCCTCTTTTATGCATCCCCTCTCTTCAAAAACTTGAGTAAGTCTGACCTTAATAAACTCTTCAGCTGTTTTAATCATATTGCTAAATTTGCCACTGGAACAGCATACAAAACACACCACTGTCTGAACCTAAAGAATCTAGGGTGGTTAGAATTGCCTATCCAACTTCAGTACAATCAGCTAATAGTAGCACATAAAATTCTCTACCAACTTGAAAACACACCCGTACTTACAAAAATTATCACCCCTTACAGCAACCTCAACACACTTTGCTCATCCAACAAATTACTAGTCCAAACCCTCAAAAGCAACAACTCATCTGGAGACTCTCTATATGCCAGCTCTGTTGGCAAAATATGGAACTCACTTCCTGCTGAGCTTACTTCAGAACCCATTCTAACCCAATTAAAAAAAAAATCTAAAACAATACTTTAAAAGGGGTCTATATTATAACATCGAATTTTATAAAGTTTGAATGTTATAATATCGAACCAGTAATGTAGAACGCTGAAAACAGCAAAGGTACAGGACACCAAATTCTTTCCCAGGGAAAGAATTTGGTGGGCCGTTGCTGTGGCTTCACTGTTTTCAGCATTTGATATGTTGGAACATTACGGGTCGGGTTCAGGTAAGTGTGCAATTGTGTGTAGGTTAGGGTTAGGGGGTGGGTTAGGTGAGTTAGGGTTAGGGAGCAGGTCAGGTAAGTGTGCGGTTGTGTGGACGTTAGGGTTAGGGTGTGGGTCAGGTAAGTGTGTGATTTTGTGTAGGTTAGGGGGCAGGTTAGGTGAGTTAGGGTTAGGGCGCGGGTCAGGTAAGTGTGCGATTGTGTGTAGGTTAGGGTTAGGGGGCAGGTTAGGTGAGTTAGGGTTAGGGCGCGGGTGAGGTGAGTATGCGATAGTGATGGACCTTAGGGTTAGGGTTAGGTTAAGGTAAGTGGATAGCTAGTAGTGTATGTAAAGTTTAGTTTAGGTTTAGGTGTAGGATTTTAAGTGTATGTGTGTGGATTGCTGTTTTTTGTGTGTGTTTGTGTTGTGGGAAAAAAAATTGCTATTCTGACTGTTCCATGTTTGCAGATTTCGGTGTTTAGGGTTCGATGTTATAACATTCGATATTTACGAACTTCGATGTTATAATATAGACCCCTTTAAAAGGCAATGGCTATGTCCTTGCTCTAATCCTGACTAACTCTGGCAATATAAACATGTGCTAAAGAGGTTTTTTTGGCAACCCTACATTGCTTCCTAATTGTCACTCTATAACAAATCAGATTTATATATGACAGAATGAATTACTTTTATCCTATGTATTGTATCTGTAACAGTGCTTTAACTTGTTTAATGTAACAGTTTTTCTGCATGTATTTATGGAGTTTTTCTCCCCGGGCCTCTGCTGAAAATGGACAAGTATCCAGTTGGACTATCCCAGTCAACAAATGTAAAATAAATGTTAGTCATAACATGTTTTGTACAAAGCTTTAGCTTTTAGATCTTTACATTTAATTGCACAGTACACAGCAACTCTTGCCACAAATGTTGACTCTAGCATTGCATGTCAGTTCATAATTTGTATTCCATGCAGGCATATTCTAGTGATATTGTGTGGAACAGCTCAATATGGCATGATGGCCTAATGTGCATATGTGTTTTTGTATCTTTTTATGACTGTTTGTATTACCCACTGAGCTTTGCAGGTGGATTGCAGGTAGTGAAAACCTGATATAGTATGGGTGAAGTACTAATCAGACAGGCTGTTGGAATTCAAAGGCCATTAACTGCATGCCACTGTTTTTAACAAATCAGTCCTATAGGAAAACCATACCTTGAAAATATAGTCTTGAATCAGTCTATTATTTGTTAATTAGTGGTGGTTAATACATGAATTATTTCTATGTCACAGGAGAAATAATCAACAACCACAAGGTGATTTTTGCCTCCAAACTCACATAAGTCAACATTTTTTTTTTTGTCATAGACCTTGTGGTAATGGTGTTAATATCGGTTACCCTTTGATCGATCAACAGCACTTTTATTGAGTACTGAACAATCAAAAGGAAAGGAGCAAAACAACGCTTTGTGAACCTCAGAGGTAACTTTCCCCCATGGGGACTAATACCTAAACCCTTTGAACTTAAATGTACCTAATCAAAGGTTGCACACAAGTGGGGAAAAAGAAAACCGTACTGTCGATGAAAGTTGCTTCACTCCTTTTTGTTCAAGCATTCAGCTCTTGATAAAAGTGCTGCCAATTAAATGAAAGGTACCCGTTGATATTAATCGCTCATGATTTTGAGATAGCTTATGCACAATACAGAACAGGTACTCTGCTACTAGGCTGATAATGTATTTTTGACATTTGGCAGCCATACTGGGATTTGGTAATATTTGTTTATTAGAGGTGCTGTTATTCACTTTGATATGGCAACAAGCCATTATGCTCTGATAACTGCACACTACCTACATGATACTTAACACCAGCAGTGTCATCTGAGTCTAAAAATCTGGCCATGCATTATGCACGTTAGGTAACATTTTGGAACTATAAATCATTTTTCTAATTTTTTCAAGTCTTTTGATAGTTGCTGGTTTTGTTATTATTTTGCTTTACAGATAAACAGCAACATTGTGTTCAGTGTTTGATAATGGTTGGTCATGTAAGGCATTTCTGGATAATACATCTGCACCAGCTAGCTGTTTTCCAGGCACATGTATGGCTTTGTTAGTCTCAATGAAAGTATGTGGTGCCTTGGTAACACTTTGTCTATAACATATGAATTGATTAATGAAATTAGTAGCTTGTATTGAATATAGAGTTGGAAATTCTTAACCCTTAATAGGTATCTAAACAACTTTACACATACCGACACTTACATAGCATTCTTTTTGATTTGCAAACATCTCTGTTTAGTGTCTGTCAGCATTTTGAAATAGGCTGTAGGACCTAACACCTGACCAGATATTTTCTGTAAAGTTGCACCTTAGGGTGTAGCCGCTTGCATTTGCACTCACTATTGTCTGTTTAGTGACATCACAGTACACAAGTGCTGGAGCTGTTGTCAGCATTTCATTGCGGTTTCTAAATGTTTGGGCTTGAGCATGTTCCCAGGATCATGACATATTTTTTTCTTTAACAAGTCTATTGAAGGACAATTTTTTGTAGAAAAGTCTCATACGGATGTGCCCAAATAGCTCATCATGCATTGAGCTTCTATCAACTCAGGTACACAAAATGGATTTTATAAATCAGCTATTGTTTGGAGTTTGCTCACATCTGCTTTCATACCACTAGCAATGATATGGTGCCAAAAGCAGTAAAAATCTCTTTAACTAATATGTCATTTGTCTTTATTTAATGAATGTTTGATAGCTTGCAGCACAGCCTTTAACCCCAAATCGTGAGTTAGTTTGTCTGGTCCAAATACAAGAATGTTATCCATAAAAGCAAGAGGTAAAAAAAAAAAAACACTGTTGTAACCAAAGTCAAATTACACACACACACACACACACACACACACACACACACACACACACACACACACACACACACACACAAGCCCTCTTGTTAAGAAATTTCTGTGGACT
This sequence comes from Protopterus annectens, assembly GCF_019279795.1. Taxonomy (NCBI): domain Eukaryota; kingdom Metazoa; phylum Chordata; order Ceratodontiformes; family Protopteridae; genus Protopterus; species Protopterus annectens. Next base: position 1,791,459,233 of record NC_056731.1, read on the forward strand.
TCTTATGAGAAACTCCTGAGTCAGCCATCTTTTCCATGTGACCTCCCCAAGCAGACCTCTAAATGCTCTGGATCTCATATACTTTTTAACATCTGGATTAAATCTTCACAAGGAAAGTCATAACTATTGAATTCAGTAATAAAAATGCTATCAATAACTACATGCTGAATCAGATTATTTCTGGATGTATTGTACTCTGCTTACTCTTTGGTATTTTCCTTTTTGTTCCAGTAATCATGTATGTGACAGGAAAATACTGTTCAGCATCACCTGCAGGGTAGACAACGTTTCCCCAGTGCCTGGGCCTAGCCAAGTTTCCCTAAATCAACACAACTACCAGTTCAGGTATCTTCCCTGAAAAGAGAACACTGTCTTAGTGGGGTTAAGTAAGTCAACAAAACATAAATAAATAAATAAATAAATAAATAAATAAATATATATATATATATACATATATACATATATATATACATATATACATATATATACATATATACATACATACATGGAGGCTGAAGGAATTAAATCAGCATCACCTGCAGGGTAGACAACATTTCCCCAGTGCCTAGCCAAGTTTCCCTTAATCAACACAACTACCAGTTCAGGTATCTTCCCTGAAAAGAGAACACTGTCTTAGTGGGGTTAAGTAAGTCAACAAAACATAAATAAATAAATGCATATACATACATACATGGAGGCTGAAGGAATTAAATCAGCTTGCTAAGACTTCATGGTCTTAATCTTCTAATAAAGAAAATGGACTACCCGGAGAAGATCCATGTGACCACAGTAAGGTCACGCAGTCTTCATATGAAATTTACTGCAGATGAGAACCTCTTGTTGTGGGGCAATAATGTTATTCACTGTGCCAGTGTGCTGCCATACAATGAATTATGCTCCACATAAAAGAAAACATGGACTATGAGCATTGATTCACTACTTCTTTCTAATGAAGTAAACACCACTCTGCCATTTGAGCTGATTGCCCTCCAAAAGCATAGCAGTCTAGAAATAGACAAAGAACATTCAATCACTTCCTATTGTAGGTGAAAAAATACATGTAGATAGTGGGGATATAATCTACATCTGTATACATGCAAATCATGTGACCTACCACTGAGCTAAAGCCTTCTAACAGATTATTCATTAACCCTATATGATTTCAGTCCATTCATCTCTTGGTTATGGACCAAGCACATTTCCACCTCACCACATTGCTACATTGCTTTTACGTCTTGGCACAAAAAGTCACGTAGGATAATGAATTAGTGTTTGCATGCAAATTTGAGAGTGATTTGAAATGTTTCACTTCAATATATAGTTATGAGGAAATAAGCATATATCACTGTCAAATACAAATGATACCCTACAATATGTCACAGTTTCTGTTATTATACTTCATATGCTGTAGTTCTGTTGAACCACTGGGTGACAGGGAGGGCAGTACACTGGAAACTTTTTGTCAGATCGTAGATTTGAGGAAATCGCACTATATAGTACTTCTTTCTATGCATATGCCATTTATCTGTGCTTTGCCTAGAGTGTATTGCCTATGTGTTTCTAAAGTCAAGATATGACCTGACTACCATTATGGTGCTAGCAAATATTTCTCAGTGAATTCATGGGGTCTATATCAAAACTTCAAAGAAGTAAAACGCCAAACATTAAAACATCGAACCCACAACATTGAATGATGAAAATACCAACACCCCGGAATGTAGAAATCTTACCTAGGGCAAGAATTCGGTGGGCCGTTCCGTGGCTTCGCTATTTCTTCCACTGTAGTGCGAGAGTTACGGACCTTAGGATTAGGGTGCAGGTTAAGGTAAGTGGATAGTTAGTAATGTATGTATGGTGTAGTGTAGGGTTGGATTTTGTTAATTGTATGTGTGTGTATTAATTGCTTTGTTTGTGTATAGTTTCGTAGGGTATGTGTGTGATAGTTACGGACCTTAGGGTTAGGGTGCAGGTTAAGATAAGTGGATAGTTAGTAATGTATGTGTGGCTTAGTGTGGGGTTGGGTTTTGTTAACTGCATGTGTGTGGTTTATTTATTTTGGTGTGCTTGTGTTGTGTGTATGTTTCTCGGAACAGTAAATTTTTTCCCTGGGAAAAACTCGCTATTCTGAGCATTCGATGTTTTCAATATTTGAAATTCCAAGTTCGAACATATGTTGTTCGACATTTTGGAATTTCAAATATATGATATAGACCCAATTCATGCTCTTCCTGCTTCTAAAGACCAGAGAATGAACACAGGAAAGATTAGTCATTTTTAAGTATGTTAACCCATTCTCTAAGATGCTTTATTGTTCCCATGACTATTAATCTAGGCTTGTAGAAGTTAAGGTTAGTCTGCTAGGTTATAGACAACAGGTATGATAAGGGTACACAATGTATTAACGTCAGTGAGTGTGAAATGTGGGTAACACTGTTGTCATGGGGAGACCTCTGGTTTTGGCTGTAGGAGAAAACCTTTCTGCTCACAGGCAAAAATGTAGTTCTTCATGAGTTAAAGGATTTCCCTGTGGGATCATAGGCTGTGCCATTTCACCCAGCTGCAGATTTGATTTAAGAGGTGGGACAAGGTTCAACAAGGCTTTGAGGAGACTAGGAGGAATATGTACTCTAGAATGATAACATGGAATATAGAGTGTACCTCTGATCTTATCTTGAGGAAAATAATTTTCAGTAAACTAAAAAGAGACAATGGTAGTACTGTGTGTCTACAAGAAACTCAGATGGAAGTATGGGACATTGGAAAATTAAAAGCTCAGAAATTCCCATTGATAGTTGCAGAATGCAAACTATGAGGGAGCAACAATGAATTGCCATGTATTTCAAAAGAAATCTTTTAAGTGCAGAGATGGTGACACTCAGTGGTAGAGAGAAATAGGTAGTATGGGTGGATAGAGTTAATTCCCACAAGGGCATAATATGTGCTCCGTATTTGAACAATCCTGAACTTTGTAAGAAATGTTTTGATATGTAAGCCTCTGTAAGTCAGCTTATAAAGTCATTATTATAGGGGATGTTACTACTTCTTTACATCTGGCAAAAGACTGGATGATTTAGAGGTGAGACTCTCACAGAAAGACCCAAGAGATTTATGTCTTGAATAATTTATTTGCCTTTCCTTGCATTTATTTTGAAAAAAAGTGCATTTTGCCTCTCATTGTCTGTTCTACTGATTTACTTAGCTAGCTGTTAGATAAAACAGTATATTGTTGCATTCTAGCATGTACTTTTCTGTGTTTTTACATCAAGTTAACATTGAATTTTCCATCTAATGGCAGTGGGTGGTAGCCTGAGATGTATAGGTTGGGTAAACACAGTAAACATTTCTGCATGTAGTTGTTGTATTGGCCGGAGGACATAAAAGCAGCTTACATTATTTTTAGTGCCTTTATAAATTCTGCTAAATTGAGAGGCTTTTTGCTCATTTCTACAAAGTGGAATACTTTTATTGAATAATCACACTTTTATAAGATATTTAAAGTGCACTGCTATAATATAATTTTATTGAATAATCACACTTTTATAAGATATTTAAAGTACACTGCTATAATATAATTTTATTGAATAATCACACTTTTATAAGATATTTAAAGTACACTGCTATAATATAATTTTATTGAATAATCACACTTTTATAAGATATTTAAAGTACACTGTTATAATATACTTTTATTGAATAATCGCACTTTTATAAGATATTTGAAGTTCACTGCTATAATATAATTTTATTGAATAATCACACTTTTATAAGATATTTGAAGTTCACTGCTATAATATAATTTTATTGAATTATCACACTTTTATAAGATATTTAAAGTGCACTGCTATAATATACTTTTATTGAATAATCACACTTTTATAAGATATTTAAAGTTCACTGCTATAATATACTTTTATTGAATAATGACACTTTTATAAGATATTTGAAGTTCACTGCTATAATATAATTTTATTGAATTATCACACTTTTATAAGATATTTAAAGTGCACTGCTATAATATACTTTTATTGAATAATCACACTTTTCTAAGATATTTAAAGTTCACTGCTATAATATACTTTTATTGAATAATCACACTTTTATAAAATATTTGAAGTACACTGCTATAATATAATTTTATTGAATAATCACACTTTTATAAGATATTTAAAGTTCACTGCTATAATATACTTTTATTGAATAATCACACTTTTATAAGATATTTGAAGTGCACTGCTATAATATACTTTTATTGAATAATCATACTTTTATAAGATATTTAAAGTACACTGCTATAATATAATTTTATTGAATAATCACACTTTTATAAGATATTTAAAGTACACTGCTTTAATATAATTTTATTGAATAATCACACTTTTATAAGATATTTAAAGTACACTGCTATAATATACTTTTATTGAATAATCACACTTTTATAAGATATTTGAAGTGCACTGCTATAATATAATTTTATTGAATAATCACACTTTTATAAGATATTTAAAGTGCACTGCTATAATATAATTTTATTGAATAATCACACTTTTATAAGATATTTAAAGTGCACTGCTATAATATAATTTTATTGAATAATCACACTTTTATAAGATATTTAAAGTACACTGCTATAATATACTTTTATTGAATAATCACACTTTTATAAGATATTTGAAGTGCACTGCTATAATATAATTTTATTGAATAATCACACTTTTATAAGATATTTAAAGTGCACTGCTATAATATAATTTTATTGAATAATCACACTTTTATAAGATATTTAAAGTGCACTGCTATAATATAATTTTATTGAATAATCACACTTTTATAAGATATTTAAAGTGCACTGCTATAATATAATTTTATTGAATAATCACACTTTTATAAGATATTTAAAGTACACTGCTATAATATACTTTTATTGAATAATCACACTTTTATAAGATATTTAAAGTACACTGCTATAATATAATTTTATTGAATAATCACACTTTTATAAGATATTTAAAGTACACTGCTATAATATAATTTTATTGAATAATCACACTTTTATAAGATATTTAAAGTACACTGCTATAATATAATTTTATTGAATAATCACACTTTTATAAGATATTTAAAGTGCACTGCTATAATATAATTTTATTGACTAATCACACTTTTATAAGATATTTGAAGTTCACTGCTATAATATAATTTTATTGAATAATCACACTTTTATAAGATATTTAAAGTGCACTGCTATAATATACTTTTATTGAATAATCACACTTTTATAAGATATTTAAAGTTCACTGCTATAATATACTTTTATTGAATAATCACACTTTTATAAGATATTTAAAGTGCACTGCTATACTCTTGAATTACTTATTGCCTTTCCTTAAGTTTAAGTTTGTTTGTGGTAGCATTTCATTCTGTGCACTGTTCTGCTGTGCTTTTACATTAAAAGGACTGGGATTATTATCTAGTGACAGTAGGTGTTTATCTTGTCTATCTGAGTTGGGAAGTACACAAAAGGGCTCTACGTATTAGTCATTTTATTGGCCCGAGGGCTCAGTAGTCAGTTTTCTGTATTTCCATTGATGGTATAAATTTGGCATATTTGCACAGAACTGCTCACTGGGCCAGTAACCTTTACTGATGCAAACATCTGAAAACATTGCTTATTTTCATTATACTGTGAACATTTACTGTGCTATTTATTGTTTTTTGTACTTTAAAGTTTAAAGTTACATCTCCAAACTGCTGTAAGGGCTGCTGTTCTGCACTAAAATGCATTGAATCTGATGTTTCTTAGTATTAGATATCTCTTCAGTCATTTTACAATAAGAGAGTCAGAGTCTGCACTCTTGTGGTAAGAGGGGGCTGATTTCACCTATCTGAGCTGGGAAGACCCTAATTAGCCTTAGGGCATAGTTAGTGCAAAACTTTTTTTTCTGATTGTATATAAGCCTCACATTTGCAAGAAGCTGATCTTCGATCAACAGTAATTATTGGTGCCTTGTATATACACAATCACCAGAAGATGAAATTTCCCTATATAAACCACCTTGAAACTTTACCTCAGTCCCAGGTTACTCATGGGGCAACTAGTTTGTAACACCCTTGGAGTACCCCAAGGCTCTATACTAGGGCCCTTGCTGTTCTCCATCTTCATTAACAACCTTTATACTGTCATCCCAAAAGTCAGCTGTATCCAATATGCTGATGACTCTACTCTGAATTGCTCAGCCACATCTCCAGTAGAGTTATGGTCAGCTACCCGGACCACCTTTAATACAATAGAAAACTGGCTTTCTGAACATCGTCTAATCCTAAATCCCAAAAAAACTAAAATTATGTTATTTTCGCCAACACGTAGGTCTACCGCTTTCACTTTTACCATAAAATCAAATGATGGCACAATAATCTCCCCTGACCCATCTACAAAACTATTAGGTGTCATCATAGACAATAATCTAAAATTTGACCCACATGTTAACCAAACTATCAAAACCATCAATAAAAAACTAGGGTCACTTTACAGAATAAAGGCCTTCCTAACCCCTGCTCCAGCTAAAATTGCCATAGCTCACTCTCACCTTCTTTCAACCCTTCTGTATGCATCCCCTCTACTCTCGAATTTAAACAAGACTGTCCTTAACAAACTCTCAATTTGCTACAACCACATTGCCAGGTATGCCACTGGGCTGCCTTTTAGGACACATCATTGCATCAATCTAAATCAGCTTGGGTGGCTTGAACTACCCAGCCTAATCCAGTATAACCAACTGATTATGGCCTATAAAATCCTCTGTAATCCAGACAATACTCCTGCACTTAAAAAATATTATCACCCCCTATAACAATCCTAGACTGCTTTGATCCTCTAACAAACTACTAATTCAGACTAGCAAAATTAATAACACAGCCGGTGATTCTCTCTTTGCAAACTCTATAAGTAGATCCTGGAACTCTCTTCCAGCTGATATTACCTTACTTTCCACCTTAGGTCAATTTAAAACTAGACTCAAACAACATTTGTCACTTAACTGGCTATGTCAATGTATCAAGCCTGGCTAACTCTCTCTAGAATGTGTAAAAATCTGTTAACCAGTTTACTGTGTAATTTAATTTAATCCTGACTTGTGCTCAGGATTAACTATAACCTGTGGAACTTGTTTAACTTGCTTACTTATGTAATCTCTGTAAATAGTCTGTTTGCAATATGTAATGCTGGTATTATGTAATGCTGTATCTGCTTACCCTTGGAGCTTTTCTCCCCGGGCCTCCGCTGAAAATGGACATGCATCCAGTCGGACTATCCCGGTCAACAAAATGTAAAATAAAAATAAATAAAATGAATAGTTTGTGCAGTGAGCAGCATTTACACATTTAGTTATGTCTACCTTAACTTATTATAGCACCCATGACTACTGCTGCTCAGACAGCATATGTTTTGGCCATGAGCAGCATCAGTGCTTAGGTTAGCTGCAGATTGCACCAAGTAGATACCCTTCCCTCACCTGGTTACAAAGACCCCCCCACTCCTATCCTTACAAGTACACATTTTGTCTTGTAGCCATGGATGGGCACTTTCTCGCTATCTCTGCATCGAGCTTGGTGGGCATCCTAAGGCAATGTAACAATTGCCTCATGTACACTGACAACCACTTAATTCTCAAACAGACAAATTCAGTATGTGAGGGATGTAGTTACTCATTGACACTGGAGGCTAAACTCTTAAAGACTGACTCCAAAAGCAACAAACAGGTTGTCAGTGACTCATACATGACTCAACACACCCATAGAGGACTACACAGATAGACCCACATATGCGGTGGTGCTCACGTGTAACTTACCCAAACCTCAAAGGCCTCTCAGGTGCAGTCCTCAGAAACTCCATATGCACACAAACAAGATAATTTCCATCACAACACATAAAGCCACATCTCAACTACTAATCCCATAAGGAAAAACACTCTACAACCCAATATTCTGGTCATAGGAGACTCCATTGTAAGACACACTGATGTACCTCTTACCAGTCTGGATAAGGGTGAAGGTTACAGTTAGCCGCCAGTCAGGGCAAGCACTCAGGTCAATTACCCCTAAGTGCCAGTATGACTCAGTCATAGTCCACCTGTGTCTGATTGACTTGAGACATACCTCCAATGACTATATGAAGAGAGACATGATTGAGCTCTCAGAATATGCGTCACAGGCAGGTATGAGCATAGCATTGAGCAGCATTCTACCATCTGCAAGGATGATGCCACAAAACCATCAGAAAATGATTGACTTTAACAATTGGCTTAGCTACTGGTGTCATTCCAAAGAGGTCCAATACTTACCAGCATGAGAGGACATGGTTGACAGGCCATGCTGGTTTGCCAGAGGTGGTCTTCACCTGTCACCTCTAGGCTTTTGGATATTGGTCAAGACATTATCCACCACTTTAGTGCCTTTTTTAGGCATTGCCAAACAGACAAACTTTACTTCATAACAAAAGCTACTCATGACAAGCAAAGGTGTCAGTGCTCAATGCTAGGAGTCTCAACAATAAACTGCACTCCCTGGAAGCTTTCCTCAACCTGGAGAATACCGACTTCTGTGCAGTTACTGAAACATGATTCAAAGCCATGGAAAGCACTCTGGCAGTGCATGGTTATAGTGCCTTTCATACATTCCATCCACCCACTGAACGTGAAAGAGAAAAAAGCAGAGGTTTATCTACCTACATAAAGGAGAAGTACACCTCTGGACTGGCCAAACAATATGGCATGCTTGGGCTGCTCTGTGTCCACCTAACTATGGGAAATATCCATTACCATATTCTTGTTAGCTAGCAGGTCCCCCACCATGAATTATCAAACCCTTACATCACACCCAAAGTTATTAGAATCAAACTAAAACAATGAGTAAAAAGGTCACACAGACAAACCAATCAATAAAAACTATAAGAAAAATCTAGCCAAGCTAGAGTTTCCACTGTGCAGTTCCTTAACCCTCTTATATTAGAGGCACATGGGATATATACAAATGACCCCTTAAGGACAGACTTAAAATTAAAAAGTCATGGACATTCAGAACTGCCATAAAGCTGAAATCCCTGATGTCCTTAAGGGGTCATTTGCATATATCCCAAGTGCCTCTAATACAAGAAGTTTAAGGAATCACACAGTGGAATCTCCTGCTTGGCTAAAATTACTAGAATTACTTACTGTCCAGTCCAATACCATACTCATGGGTGATTTTAACTACTTCTCCATTCATTGGTAGGCATGCACAACCTCTAACATGCAGACTCAAATATACCTTGACTTTGTAAATTCAAATGTCCTGGAGCAACTAGTCTGCACTCCCACTAGGGGAACAGATATCCTAGATCTGCTGCACCCCTACTAGTGTGATGTCCTCACTGTTAAGATAAGATCACAGAGTGGTCTCCTTGAAATAAAGGTAAAACTAGTCACCCCACCTAAACCCCAAAACTTTAAGAACTTCTCTAAGGTAAATTGCCCCCTACTAAGGGATGGCATAGATGGTTTCCAAACTCCCCCAAATCCAGAAAACACAGAAAGCTATGCATAGGCATACATAAAAGCCCTGTATGACCATATAAACAACTGCATAGAAATGACAATACCAAACCAAAATAAACCCAGGTCACAGTATGACCATATAAACAACTGCATAGAAATGACAGTACCAAACCGAAACAAACCCAAGTCACAGTATGACCATATAAACAACTGCATAGAAATGACAGTACCAAACCAAAACAAACCCAAGTCACAGTATGACCATATAAACAACTGCATAGAAATGACAGTACCAAACCAAAACAAACCCAGGTCCCAATATGACCATATAAACAACTGCATAGAAAGGACAGTACCAAACCGAAACAAACCCAGGTCACATCTTGAAAACAAGCTGCTCTAGTGGACCCCTGGTATTAGTAGCTTGTACAGCAAAAGAAAGAAAATCCTGTCGAGACGTAAGAGGGAATGAGCACAGCAGGGCAAAAAGTCCCTCATTAATCTAAACAAGTGAATCAGGGAACAAGTCAAGTCTCTGAAAGCATCCTTTGAGGTAAAAATAGCCTCCAAAGCTAAGGACGACCATAAGGCATTTTTCTGTTATGTCCGTAAGCTTAAGTGCAAAACTCAACAATGTGTGGAATTAGTTGAAGATAGCATCACCTATAATCAGCTGAAAGATATAGCAAATCTGCTAGCCAAACAAATTCAGCTCAAATTTCACCTCCCCCATCATTCCCAGTTCTCTCCCAAGAAATACCCTCCACCACTCCCCCACCAATTATCACTAAAGAACAGGTTGCCACTGCACTCTCTAAAGCTAAAAACATGACTTCAATAGGGCCTGATGATATACCAGGTTGCTCTTAAATAGCTTAAATCATGACTTATCAGGCAAATTAGGATCTCTATCTAAACACAGCCTCTATTCTGGCTTTGTCCAGCTAGAGTGGAGGATAGCAACAGACATCCCTGTGTTTAAAGGGGGACTATCTACTGACCCAGGAAATTACAGACTCATAGATTGGACTAGTCTTATATGTAAGGCTACGGAAAAACAAATAATTGACCTAAGAAATAACATAGGAAACCTCCAAACACTGGACCCAACCTAATTCAGCTTTGTGAAGGGCAGGGCATGCCTACTGAATCTGGTGGATGTCTGTGAGAACGTCACTAGTGCCATGGTTGAGGGTAAAACAGTACATAACACCTACCTCAACCTGGCCAAGGCATTTGACACAATTCCCCACTCAGGTATTATAAATAAACTCACAAAACTGGACATAAACACCTAGATCACCAAATGAATAGTCAGTTGGCTGATAGAGAGGACATGTGGTTAAAGTGAAAGAATGCAGATCTAGTAAGAGGCTAGTTACTAGTGGTGTGCCACAGGGTTTAGTGCTGGGACTATTCCTGTTTGGAATTTACATTTCTGAAGTCAAGGCTGATGTGGAAGGCCTCTGAATGACAAAGTTTGCCAACAACTGCAAGCTGGAGGCCACTACTCAATCCCCAGTAATGTAGATATCCTTCAGGAGGGAGACAAATGACTGGTGCCAGAACCATGACCAACAATTAAATGCGAAAAAATGCATTATCATATAATTTGGAAAGTCAAATACTCCTGCAAATTACAGCATCAATAACACACCCCTAACAGCAGACTCAGAAGTTAGAGATAGAGGTCTACGTACACAGATAGATGGTAACCTGAACTTTGCCTGCCATGTGTCCACAGTAGTGAAGAGGTCCTTCTATGTGGTACAGCTTATAAGTAAATGTATAGCATTCAGATCCAAGGACTTCTAGTCCCATTGTACTCAGTTCTTATTAGACCAATAATCGAGTACAATGTGCTGTTTGGCATGTACTTGACTAGGCACTTGGCAGCTGGAACAACCTCAGAGGATCCTCACAAAGAAACTATAGGGTGTAAACATCATGTCTTATACAGATAGACTAAAAGCCCTATCCCTTTACTCTGTCTCCTACAGACTATTAAGGGGTGACCTATGTCTGACCCACAAGTCACTCACATATCCAGCACTGATGGAGCTGCTCACATCTGCAAGTCAAACAGCAAGAGGGTCACCTGATCTAGGGAACTAAACTTAGTCAGCGTCTCAAACAAAACATGCTGGAGAGACAGCTATGTGTCTCATAGATTGCAGCTTCTTTGGAACAGGCTTCCTATTCACATTAAGCAAATCCTTCCCTGGCCCTCTTCAAATGCAATTTGGATTAATGGCTGGGGAATCGCAAATTCACACCTGGAGTAGTGCCTATATCCCTTGTGGATAGGTGAAATCTGTAAGAAACTCAAGGTATAGACAAAAATCCATGCCAGTCCTCTTGCCCCTAGGGGCCATGTATTGTGTAAAATCAAGTTATATTGGCTAGGCTTCAAAGGATTCTTAAGCTGTTAGGTTAGTAATCTCCTATGAACCTATGAACATGAACAAAAAATGGGTAAAGACTTGGCTGACATATGTTTTAGAGACCCAAGGAAGCAATCAAGTAGAATTGATCCATTGTTGTGAATAAGTAAGCAATGATGCCCGACAGGGTGTGTGTTAATGTGTAATTAATTTTCTAAGAGATTATGGATTTCAAACAAACAGAGATCATCATTCTCCATCACCATCAATCTATTTTACCCGATTTTTTTCATGGGGTTTGAATGTCACACCACCTGTTTCTACCTGTCTCGATTTTTAGGTTCATAGGTTTATACAAGGCTAATGGCCACCAAGTCTTTATAAGTCTAGCTGTGCGACTCAACCCAGATTTGTGCCTAAATACCTTGAACACCTCTATGGTGGGGTATGTTAGTAAGAAGGTAGCTAAGGGTTATGTGGATGGTTACATAGGTTCATAGGTTCATAGGTAGGTGCTAGGCTATCGGCCCAAGGACCTATGTAAGCCTAGCCAGCAAGGTACCATAACTTACACCACCCAAGAAAGTTATTTTCCTGTGCCACTGTCCAGCAGAGACACAGAAGTGATCCCCGGGGTGTATTTCCTATTTCCCATCCATCTTCAAAATTTTTCTTGAAGAGTCCTAATGAAGAACTTTGCTTGACATAGATGGGTAGCTTGTTCCAGAGTATAGGAAATCTCTGGGACAGGAATCTATCCCTCCAGTGTGTCCTGTTTATTGTGGTGACAAGGTTTAGGTCCCTAGAGTGGTAGCTTGGAGGGATTGGGATTTCTTTTGGTGGAATATGTCCAACAGCTATGATTTTGACATAGCTTTATATGTTAGGCAGAGATCACCTCGGAGTAGGTGATATGCTACAGAGTAAAGCTGGAGTTTTTTGAGGCAGTCAGTGTAGGCCATTTATTTGAGGCCAGTAATCCTCTTTGTGAGGTACTTCTGTGGCCTTTCCAGCTGCTGCAGATGTCTTGTGAGGTACATTCCATTAGTTGGAGATTACTTTACTTGCTGTTGAACTCTGTCCATCACAGACATGAGGGCCAGACGAGGGATGATTTGCTATTTCCCATCCAATGATAAAAGGTCTTGTTTGAATAGAGTCAGGGATGAACTCTGCTTCATGTGGATGTGGAGCTTTTTCCGTAGTGCAGAGATCCTTTGAGACATGTATTGGTCTCTCCAGCACATTCTATTTATGGTGTAGGTAAAGTTCTGATTCTTGGATGTAGTGTTTCTGGTGCTGTTTGTTTTGCAGATGTGCAAGAGATCCATCACAAATGGATCTGAGGATGCCTCATATGTCTGGCCTATATCATCTCTCAGTAACCTGTAAGAGACTGAGTACAGAGATATTGACTTAAGTCGATCTGTGTAGGACAGGGAATTCATGCCCTATATTCTTTGGATGAGGAAACTTTGAGAGCATTCCAGCTGTTGCAAGTGCCTAATTAGGTACATGCCAATAGGGTCATTCTACTCAATGATAGATCTGACAATGGCTGAGTAGAGTGAGGTTATAACTTCCATGGACATGGATACCATAACAAGTTAATTTTGCAGATGACTACAAGCTTGGAGCTGTCATTGAATCTCCAAATGACTTCTTGCAGGATGGTTTGTTCCAAATAAACAACTGGTGCTAAAATCATGGAGTGAAAAAAATGCCAAAAATGCATTATTGTATACTTTGGGAATTCATCTACCCCAGAGAAGTAGCATATTAACAATAAGCCTTGAGGATTAAGCCAGTTGTTTGAGATTTGGAAACTTATGTGGACAGTAACCAAACATTTGACCAACATGTGTTGTAAGAAGGTCCTTCCATATTGCACAGCTTCAATCTAAACAAAGGAATTGTGTGTCTAGATCTAGGGATGTCATTGTGTGTCTAGATCTAAGGATGTCATTGTGTGTCTAGATCTAGGGATTTCATTGCATGTCTAGATCTAGGAATGTCATTGTCCTCCTTTGCCAGCCCTCACTAGGTCTCTTTGGTATGTATCTGTCCAATACATGCAACATTGGAATGTCCACTGGATACAAGACTTAAACAAGATGCCCTGCATAGACCAACTCAAAGCTCTGCCCTATACTTGATATCCTACAAACTGCTAAAAGGTGACGTGTCTGGCACACAAGGCGTCCTCCATCCCATTACAATCTAAACCTTTTCTGCAAATCAACAGAGTGGTTTTGACAGGTTTATCTCACAGAGGATACCACTGCTGTGGAACATACAACCTATCCATATAAAAGAAAGCACATACTTGTTTAAATTCAAACACAACTTAGATTTATGGATGGGAAATAGAAAGTTTACCCCAGGACTGCCTCCTGTACTATTAATGGATAGAGGCAGCTCCAAAATGTTTTATCTCATGCATGGATCCCCTCAAATTATCTATGGTGTGATTCCAGGTAATCTCATTAGGGATAATATATAATTATCGACCATGGGATGGGTAAGGCCAATCTATAACCAAATGGGATATGTTATTTTGAGCACAAAAAGCAAAGCTGGCTGAGCTCATAATGGTGTGCAATGGTAACTAGTCTAGTACCTACCTATGAATCTATACATTTACTTATGAGTTAGGTGACATAGAATGATTTTCTTACTATCTTGCCTACATGTTTGTCGAATACCAAATCACCAGATCACAGGATATATATATATATATATATATATATATATATATATATATATATATATATATATATATGGATCTACTTCATGTGGTCAACATTATAGAATGTCGAAGACCATATGGCCGACACCATATTACTAACATTCGAAATGTCGACCATTGAATGAAAAAAAAAGGCACAACAAAAACTTACCCTCCTGCTACTAGGAGGGCGACGCCCCCTGCACCCCCCGTGGGGCCTCCGCCCCCACAGCCCCCAGAACTTAAATATACCAACTCTGATTTCGCACTCCAGTGCGGAAAATGGAAATCTTTCCATTCCACACTGTACAGGGATGCCGGTTCCACATGGTCGATATTTCGAATGTCGATCATATGGTCTCAGCCATATGGTCTTCGCCTGGAATCATATATATATATATATATATATATATATATATATATATATATACACACATATATATTATCCCAAATCCTTAACTTCCAGGTCAACTCTTAAGGGTGTTTTATCAATGGACTAATTAGCTTGAGTGGACAACTTCTCAAAGGGCACTATAATGCATTTCATCACATTGAGTTTTAGTCCATGGCTTTGGCATCGATTATTCCTTTGTGTTAGACCCTCTTGTAGGATGCCAGTGTCATGACAGGAATCTATGATACTTACCAATTTACGGTCAATTGTGAATTTGATAAACCAGAGGTCTTTGATATTAGCCTTGACTTCCAAGAAGTAAAAGCCAAACAGGAGCAAGCCAAACGCGGAGCCCTGAGGTACTCCACTGGTGACCAATCCCCTGGTGGAGGTGGTCTTACTGATCCTGACTTCTTGGGTCTATCTGTGAGACAGCTACCAATCCAGTAAGTTATGTAGGGATTTATGCCTGGTTCTGACACTCTTTCAGCTATTCCTGTGTGGGAGTATTCTATCAAATGCCTTGGCCGCATGAAGGTAGGCGGTATACACCATTTTTCCCTCATTCATTGCTTTGTTTACCCTCTTGCAGAAGTTTACCAGGCTGAGTAGGCAAGACCTTCTACTAACAAAGCCAAACTGAGATGGATCCAGTGTCTGTAGGTTGCCAATGTCCTGGTTGAGCCTTTCCATGATAATTCATTCCATTGCTTTGCATATTACATTTGTCAGACTGATGGTTCTGTAGTTCTCAGGGTCAGTTAATGGTCCAACCTTATGAAGAAGGATGACTATTGTGGCCCTTCATTCACCTGGCATGTAACCTGTTTTGGGTCTGTAGATGAAAATTGTCTCAAGTGGTCTTGGTGGGTCATGTTTTAAGCTATTTAGGAGGAAATGTCAATATTGCTGGGACTCATTAAAACAGTGTTTTTGGCCTTAGTGTGCACCCCCATTACTTGCTCCCTGTTGATAGTTAAGGGATATGCTAGAAGGGATTTCACAGGAGGAGGTGGGTGGGGTGAAGACAGTGATAAATTTATCAGTCAGTAGAGTCTCTGTCACCCTGGTCAGTGAAGTTTGTGCTATTTATGACCAGTCCTGTATACTGCTGAGTGTTATCTTTAAGGTTCCTGAAATAACTGTAGAAGGTCTTCTGAATGTTCCTAATCTTGGAGGCTATCCTGACCTTGTAATTGGCTTTGCTGGACTTTATTGATCCTCTGATTCAGAATCAGTCTCCTATTTCTCTTCAACAATCATGTGTGCTTATCAAAGGCAATCCATCCAGCTCTTGGCTAGAAAATTCTCATCTTCTCTTGCCTCCTCCCTGTCCCAAATCTTCTTTACCAAATCTTCTGTTTTTCTGTGCACGTGGTTGCTGTATCGTGATCTGTTCTCTTTGATCTCTGCATTTGGAGCTGCTTTGGCTTCTGCTCTGATGAGCACTTTTCTTCATCTGTTCCACAGTGTGTATCCTTTTACCTATCTCAGGCAGTTCATTCCCATTACTACAACCTTTCTCGGTTATTCAGCCTTCAATGCCCATGTTTTTGGACCATGCATAATTACTGGTCACACCACTGTTTTATATATCATATTTCAGCTTCTTTGTCATTTTTTATCACACATTACATCATATGTTTTGTGCCGGTAGGCTTCATCACCTCTGATTTTCTTTTTGACATCTTCATTCAAACTTTTCTTTTCCTCAACCAAACCTCCAAGATACCCAAACTGTTAATATCTTTCACTATTTTCTCTTCTGTCTTCTGTCTTAGTTTTGAACTTCTGATTTCCCCCATTTGCTACCATAATAACCATCTTGCTTCTATTCAGTTTTATCCTATGTGTCTTCAGTCTTCAGTTCCATATCATTTGGTGAAGTTCCAGTTATGAGACTGATTGTAGTGCCAAATCATTTATATAGAGCAGCTTTGTTGATCTGGTCCCTTTGAACTGTTTGCTAAAGTAATCCATCACAAGTATGAACAAGTGTGCACTCAGAGATATACCTTGATAGACACCCATCCCCACTGGGAACCCCTCTGTGAGTCTGAACACTGTTTGAAAGTGTATCATGAGGTCCTTGTAAATAGCCTGCACTAATTCTATCAGTATTTACAAGAATTTGAACAATTATGGGACTGCCTAAATTGGCTTTCATGGGACCTTGTCATATCCTTCTCCAAGTCTAGGAATGGCCAGTTGGATACTTTTCTTATCAGTAGCTTCTTTGCGAATTTTTGTGTCAATACAAAATGTTAGTTCAGTTGCGCTGCATCCTGATTAAACTTCTCATCTCCCATCTTGCTTCATATTATTCAGCATATTCATTTAGCAGTCACCCAGTCCAGCACCTTTCATCAGTGTGATTGACAGAAGTTTGATACTAAGTAGAGATAATGGATAGATTATTATCAGATTGTACTCCCATTTTGGTAAAAGTCTATTTATCAGATGTGGGTTCTACACAGAACTGATGGAGCTGGTCATATTGTAAGAGACGAGATGGAAAGCCAAAGTTAAACAAAGAGAAACAGTTAAGGAGGTACCAGAATGCATCAAAAGGAACCAAAATCTATGGGCATTTCATTATGGGACACCATGAAGGCAGTATACAGGACAGATTAATAATAGAAGAGGTTGAACTTATAAAAATAAGCAATGTATACTTATCTAAGAGGAAGGCCAGCTAGCAATCGGTGAAAATTAGATAACATTGGATATCAATGTAAAAAAACATCTTGGGGTAGAAGGGGTGAGGTTGAAGGCAGAAAAAGCTATGTATCCTCTCACAGACAGAAGCAGAGCTAAAGAGATGTGAAGGCATTTGGAGGTTTCACAGAGATAAGAACTACCGGCATATTTTTGGGAAATTTAAGGAAAGGAGATTAAAGCAATCATTTCTAGAGGCAGGGATTGATAATGCATGCAAGTTGACACTGACCACCTTATCAGAAAACAGTGTTAGGTTTTATGTCCAACATGACTAGAACTGAAGAAATCTGAATGTGGACGTAATCATGCAGAGAGTATGCAATCTTAGAATCTATTCGAAAGTTATACTTAAACAACAGCTTAAACCTAGACAAAATCAACAATGTCATAATCAAATTGTTAAAATACAATAAAACACCTTGTCTCAAATATTTCCTTGCAGAATTGTATACATGTGAGGGAAAACCTTGGGGTAAGCTCTATTAGACACACACATTTTTACTGACAGGGAAGCAATCTGCCATTCATCCATAAACCAAAACAATAATATTTTTTCAGAAGGAGAAGGTTGATCCTCTGGACATGGTTAAGTATTGACCTATTTGTTTTGTCACTGCTGATGACAAGATATTAGACAAAATTTTTCTAAAATTATTAGACATTGTTCTTCTAGTTTTATAATAAGTAGGGAAGAGTTGATTTGTAAAAGGAATGCAGATATTGCATTACTGGTGGATCCTGAAATCTTGCATGCAAAATATAAGAAATTGCAGAATGTGCAGAGTTGATTCAGTTTATTATAGGTTCATAGGTTCATAGGTGTGTACTAGGTTAATGACCCTGGAGCCTTTACAAGCCTAGCCCATAGGATAACCTGGTATCTTGTCACCCAACCTTAGTTCGTAGTGTCTCTGTCAAGTAGAGCCACTGGAGTGATCCCCAGGGTGAATTTTCTATTTCCCATCCATTCATCAAGATTTCTCTTGAAGATGGCCACTAAGGTGCTCTGCGTGACATGTATGGGAAGTCTGTTCCATAACATGGGCACTTTCTGAGTTATGAACCTGTCCCTCCAACATGTTCTGTTGATTGTGGTAATGAGGTTGAGGTCTCTGAAGTGTGTGATATGGAGAGATTGGGATTTCTTTAAATGTAGCATTTCTAACAGAGCTGGGTCAGACATGGCTTTGTAAGTCAAGCAGAAATCGCCTCTAAGTAGGCATTATTAGACAGAGAATAGTTGGAGTTTTTTAAGTCTGTCCATATAGGACAAGTGTTTAAGGCCTAGGATCCTCTTTGTGAGGTACTTTTGCAGCCTCTCCAGTTGTTGCAGGTGTCTATTGAGGTACATGCCAAATGGGGCATTGTACTCGATGATTGGCCTAATGAGGGAAGAGTAGGGGGAGACAATGACCTCTTTCTTCCTGGATGCAAATTCCTTAGTAATGAGATGTGCCACATAGAAGGACTTCCTGACCACAGTGGCAATGTGGTGGTCAAGGAGAGGTTGCTGTCATCCTGTGTTCCTAGATCTCTAATAATGCCTTCTGTGTTCAGTGGACTACCGTCAATGTGGCAATTCAATGGAACTGGGTTTTTCCCTAGGGGGAAGATGACACATTTTTTGGCATTGAGCTTAAGACCATGGTTCTGACACCAGTCATTGGTCTCATTGAGGCCTTTCTGTAGGATGTCAGCATCACTTAGGGAGTTAATAATAGCTCCCAACTTGTAATCATCTGCAAACTTTGTCAGCCAGAGTCCCTTCGTGTTGGCCTGGACTTCAGAGAAGTAGATATAAAACAGGAGAGGACCCAGGACTGAACCCTGTGGGACTCCACTTGTGACTGGTTGGCAGTCTGTCTTGGAGTCAGCTACATTCACACTGTGGGTTCTATCTGTGAGCCAGTTTGCAACCCACCTAGTGATATAGGGGTTGATGCCTAGCTTAGTGAGTTTTTCCATGATTCCTGAGTGTAGGGAATGGTATCAAATGCCTTGGCCAGATCAAGGTAGGCTTTATGAACCACCTTGCCTTCACCCACAGCTCTGGTGACTGACTCAAAGAAGTCAACCAGGTTGAGCAGGCATGATTTACCCTTTACAAAACCAAACTGTGCAGGATCCAGAGTTTGGAGATTCCCTATATCCTTGTTTATTAGGTCCATGATGATGCATTCCATAGCTTTGCATATCAGACTTGTCAGGCTAATGGGGCAATAGGTCCTGAGGTCTGTAGTTGCTCTTCCCTTGTGGAGAGGGATGACTGTAGCAGTGTGCCATTCGGTATGGACAAAGCCTGAGGTGAGGCTGTGATTGAACAGGACACAGAGATGAGGTGCCAGTTCACTCTGTAGTTCATGTAGAACACAGCCAGGGATATTGTATTAAGCCTGTATTCTTTGCCTTGGACAATGTTGCTTTAACCTGTGCAGCAGTAATACTAGGTTCCTGGCAATCTACTGGTATTGTGATTGGTCCTTTGGGGGGGTAAAGTTGACACTGAATCTGTTGACCAGTATAATGGCAATATCTGTTGGCTCAGTATAGGAGATACCATTGTGCAGTAGCTCAGACCAAATCTTGGTATTGTCGTGGAGATTCTTTACATAACTATAGAAGCCCTTGTGGTTGTCTTTACTATCTGCTGCAATTCTGTTTTCATAGCTAGCTTTAGAGGATTTGATGAGGGATCTCAACCTTTGTTGAGGCTGATAAGGGATTTTTTTCCAATCTTGGGACTTCACCTTATTCCGCATCAGTTTCCTCCTTCTGTTGTAGAGTTTGTTTATGGCAGGAGACCACCAGATTGGCTTCCTTTTTTTTGAAGAGAGCGACTTGGTTCTACTGGGTATGATGAGATCCATGCATTTGTGTATGTGTTCATACAGTGCACTGGTGTATGATTCAGCAGTCATGCAACTATTCTCCATTTGAATGGGTGCCATGAAATTAGCCACCTCTGTTTTTAGGAGCCCAAAGTTAGCTTTGGAGAAGTTTTTCATGGTGGTTACCTTTGTGGTGGTGGTGGGGGGATTTCCAAGGTGATTAGTTTATGGTCGGATCTAACCAGGGAAGAGTTGACTATTGGTGTAGACCAATGGTCACCCATGTTAGTAATGACCAGGTCAAGGATGGTGCTACTTCTAGTGGAAGTAAGAATGAGCTGGTCCAGAGCACTGGAATTAATGAATTGCAGAAAGTGTTGGGCAAGTGTATTGGTATATAGGCTCATAGGTTCATAGGTAGGTACTCGGCTATCTGCCCGAAGGCATTTATAAGCCTAGCCGGAATGTTTTGGCTTTTGCTGCCCCCTTAGATTAGTTCCCTGTGCCTCTGTCCAGCAGAGCCATTGAAGTGATCCCTGGGGTAAAATTTCTGTTTCCCATCCACTCACCAAGGTTTCTCTTGAAGACGGTTAGCGAGGAGCTCTGCCTAATGTAGATTGGATTCTTGTTCCAGAGCATGGGAAGTCTATGGGACAGGAATCTATCCCTCCAGCATGTCTTATTTATTGTTGTGGTGAGGTTTAGATCCCTGGACCATGTGGCTCGAGGGGATATGGTTTTCTTTAGGTCGGGCATGTCCATCAATTCTGGGTTGGAGATGGCCTTGTATGTCAGGCAGAGATCACCTCTGAGTAGTCGGTATGCAACCGAGTACAGCTGGAGTTTCTTCAGTCGAGCTGCATAGGGCATCTGCTTGAGGCCACTGATCCTCTTGGTGAGGTACTTCTGTGGTCTTTCCAGTTGTTGCAGACGTCTTGTAAGGTACATCCCAAATGGGGCATTGTACTCTGTGATGGGTCTGATGAGTGATGCATAGAGGGGCCCAATGACCTCTTTCGATCTGGATGCAAACCCTTTTGTGATTAGGTGGGCCACATAGAAGGATTTTCTAACTACTTTGGCAATGTGATTATCAAAGGAGAGGTTTTTATCTACTTGGGTCCCCAGATCCCTTATTATGTCTTCAGTATTTAGGGGGCTACCACATGTGGTAGTTTGTGGGTACTTTGTTTTTTCCAAAGGGGATGACTATGCACTTTTTGGCATTTAGCTTGAGGCCATGGTTTTGACACCAGGTAACTGTCTCAGTGAGACCCTTTTAGAGGATGTCTGTGTCAGCCAGAGAGTCAATTATTGCCCCTAGTTTGCAGTTGTCTGCGAACTTGGTCAGCCTTAGTCCTCCTGTGTTTGCCTGTACCTCTGAGAAGTATATGCCAAACAGGAGGGTACCTAGGACTGAGCCCTGGGGAACACCACTTGTAACCGGTTTAGAGTCAGACCTAGCTCCCGCAACTCTTACCGTGTGGGTTCTGTCCGTGAGCCAGTTGGCAACCCATCTCGTGACGTAGGGGTCTATGTTCAGGCTGGTGAGCTTGTCTATAATACCTGAGTGGAGAATGGTGTCAAAGGACTTTGCAAGGTCTAAGTAGGCTATGTGGCCCACCTTTCCCTCATCTATAGGCTTGGTAACTGTCTCAAAGAAGTTCACTAGGTTTAAGAGGCATGATCTGCCCTTAACAAAGCTGAACTGGGTAGGGTCCAGTGTTTCAAGGTTTTCAATGTCTCTGTTAATGAGATCCATGATGATGCGGTCCATAGCTTTGCAGACCAAGCTAGTCAGGCTTATAGGGCGATAGTTCCAGGGGTCTGTTGTGATTCCACCTTTGTGGAGTGGAATAACTGCTGCTGTGTGCCACTCTCTGGGCATGTAGTCTGTGGAGAGGCTGAGTTTAAACAGTGTGTTTAGGTGAGGGGTTAGTTCATCTTTGAGCTTGTGTAGGACACAGCCTGGGACACCGTCCGGTCCCATTGATGCTGTGTTTTTGGCTTTGGAGAGGGCTGTTTTAACCTGAGTGCCTGTGATTTCAAGGGCACTACATTCTTCTGGTATAGTTATGGGCCCTTTTGGGGGTGAGAGGGGGGTGAATTTTGCACTGAACCTGTTTGCCAGGATGTTGGCTATATCAGTCGGTTCAGTGTATTTTGTACCATTCTGCACTAACTCTGAGCAGATCTGAGAATTGCCACTTAGATTCTTGACATAGCTAAAGAATGCCTTGTGGTTATCTTTGGAGTCCATGGCAATTTTTCTTTCGAAGCTAGCCTTGGATGATTTATGAGGGATCGTAGTTTCTTGCTGATACTGATCAAGGATGTCTTCCCTTCTTGGGATTTTACTCTTTTCTGTACTAGTTTCCTCCTTCTATTGTATAGCTTGTTTATGGCAGGGGTCCACCAAATTGGTTTCTTTTTCTTGGAGGAGTGAGTCTTGGTTTTGTTTGGGGATAGCACGATCCATGCATTCTTGTAGGTGCCAGTAGAGTGCATTAGTAAAGGATTTTGAAGCTTGGACAGCGTTATCCTTTAGTATGGGGGCTTTGAAACTTCCCACCTCGGTCTTAAGTAACGTGAAGTTTGCTTTTGAAAAGTTTTTCACGGTGGTTTCTTTGACCGGGGTTGGTGGCGGAATGTAGATATCCAGAGTGATTAGTTTATGGTCAGAGTTAATGGAGGGGTAGTTGAAGTTGCCCAGTATGAGAGTGTTAAGTTGGACCCTAATATTCTCCAGGGTGCTTAGAAATGTGGAGTGTGAGTCTTGGGAAATGGTTGGGGATCTATAGCAGGCTACGACCTGAATCACTGCCTTACCCAATGTTAGCTGCACCTGAAGTATCCCAGATGCATTGTGCTGAGCTACTAATCTGGAAGTGTGCACATCCTTTATGAATATGGAAACAACACTGCCTTTGGAGCTATGGTCCAAGTACTGGGGCTTATGAAAAAATACTTCATTCTGTTGATTGGCTGTTGCTGTTGCAAAAACAGAGTCATTCAAGAAAGACATCACCTAGAAAAATTTAGGAAAAGGACAGGAAAGGAACTGTTGGCTTCTTACTGTTTGGAAATAATTTTATGTTGTGGGGTAAATGATTGATAATATAGTATCAACCATTTTTAACAGTATTTACTGAGGGGCAGCCAGTTCTGATCTTAGATTCGCACACAAACATGCATCTTGGTCCATAAGGGAACAAGGGTATAACATGGCTAGGCTTGAAGAGTCGTTAGGGCCAATAGCCTAGTAGCCTGCTATGATCTTATGATCCTATGTTAAACATTCAGGGCTTTTGTCTAATGAAACTGTAAAGCTATTGTCATTAAATTTAGGAAAGGTAGGGGTAAGGGACATTGTAGTATCATACAGGAGACAGAATATGATCTAGTATATTTACAAGTGTAATTTGGAAACAGTCTGGAATTCATCACAATAAGAGATGTACATAATCTGGAATGCAGAGAAAAGTGTGAGCTTCTTTGTAAGGGAACACTTCCAGTTTCCATATTTTAATGGGAAGGATTCAAACCACCAAAGCAATGATATCCTTTGCAGAACCATCTGATTAGCACAAGCAACAAGAAACTGTGGGAAATTCAGGAGAAGGTAAACATTACCATTTTGGGAGATGCAAAGAGATTAGATAAACAGAAAGCCTACATTCTAATGGAACAATGCAGTCAGAGTCTTCCCCACCTCCCAAACTAACCACTTAACTTTAACTTAGGTCATCATCTAAAAATAAGGAAAGAAAGTCCAACCAGATGGAGGAGGCCTGATATTCCTAAACGCAGTGCAGAAACTATGCCTTAAGAGTGGATTATCAACTGCTGAGATAATTGATTGAACTGGAGGTGCATGGTTTGGGTAATAGGCCCAAATCAAAGTACATGGACAAATGATGTAGCATCCAAATGTATTCAGAAATATACAGGAAATGTCTGATTTGGGAAGAGAGACAGATTTTTCATATGGGATTAAAAACAATTGTCTTTTGGGTAAATATTCCTGGAACTGCTTGCTTTCAATCACCTCTCTCCTGAATTCTATTAATCGTTTGTTGATGCTCAAATGGGCAACAATAAAAGTAACTTCATAAAAATAGTAAAGATTAGAGGCAGAAATATGTGATGGCAGAAATGGCTAGGGAAGGGTTAACAAAAGGGCTTAATATCCTAATCTATAAAGTTATTTGGGAGAAGGAGAAACAAGCCATTACTGGAAGTCTGTAGGTACAATGGTCTGAAGTAGACAGCTTTATGTTTCCAGAAGATCAATACAAAAATATGCTGCAAAAAGCCAGGGAGTCTAAGGAAGTGAAATAAGAGTCAACATCTGAGTCATCCAAGTTTTTTTTCTAGAATCGCAGAAAGGGAGCCACAAAATGTTGGAGGTGAGACATAGCAGGGGAATATATGATCTATGTGAACACATTATGGCCAAGAGTCACAATCATGTGTCAGTCGGGCTCGAGTTCAATATTTTCAACTGTCTCTTGCTTTTACATGTCAGTTTTGTGCACTGGGATTGAGATGATCAGGAAGATTGGTCCAGAGAAAGATGACTGATTAGAATGGTATTACCTGAGGTTATCAAACTCTTACACCAAATAAATGAAAAGAGAGAGCTATCTATACTTATGGCATTCAAGTGAAGGCATACCTTAAACTGTTTAAAGATAATTTTAGTTTCTACAAGGGGGGGGGGTTAAAATAAATTAAAGCAAAAATGGATGAGGGTGTTTAGGTATTTTGACTTATTCAATGATGGAAGAAAGCTTAGTCAATAAAAAATAGATGCATGTACACACCATGATTGCTGGGTCAATCAATGGTCTCGGTACATAATAGCTGAAATATCAATATTTTCAATTTTTCAAGCTTAGAAGGGTATAACTAGGAAATATTATGACTTGGAATAGAATGAATTGGCCTGGTATGCAATGTTTTTTTCTAATAATGCTGAATCTATGTATATACTTTGATTAAACTATTGTTTTCTTTTGCAAAGTTTCTTTCTTATGTACTTTACATTGCTTGTTTTTAATTTGTTAAAATATTAATAAAAATATTTTACTTTAAAAAAATAAGAAGATTGATGAAGGCTAACTATGTAATTTAATAACCTGTGTCTCAAGCCTTGTATTACAGGCTCTGAGTGCATAACGATATGTTTTACTTTGTCTTCATTACATGTATTTCAAGGTACTCATCCATTTTATTTAGTTTGCCTCAAATCATGCTTTGCCTCATCTAGCCATTTGGAATATGTGCTTGTGTGCCATATTTTTTGATGAAGTCTATTGTTCTGAGCCACTCTTTTTGCTAAATTTCTGCGAGTATATTTCCCAGCTTGTATAACAGAAAAGTTTTCACTTGGTGTGTCCCTTCCTCTTACACGTTTATAACAACTAAAAGCTGAATAACTGAGCTATGTGTATTTTTCTGTAAAACTAGACATTATTGTTGGTATATTTTCTTTGTAACTTTACCCATTGCTTTTGAGCTGAGGTTTTCCACTTTCAAATTATGTGTTGCTTAGGGCTCACAGAGTACCGAACTTTGTTTTCATTGGCATACTCATTTTTTTCTGCTGGTGTATGACAAGGTTTTGATGTACATATGAATCCTAAACAGTAGAAAATATGCTGAAATACACTTAAAATTTGCTGCTTCAGCTTTTGCAGATTGCTTTTGAGGCCTTCCTCCACCTAGTAATCTATCTCAGACCCCAATGAGGCAAAATTCTTTCATAGTAATTTGTATGTATTGGCTATGTTACACTGCATTTGGGGAGATGTGTAATTTAGAACCAGCAAAATCTCTTTGAAGATTTGGGCTTTGTACTTTCTATGCAGTATTCCTTTATAATTGTAATATAAGATGCATACTAATATCCTAAACTTTGGAAGACTTTCTGAGTTAAGTGGCAGACATTTACTTGTTATAATGGTTATAAACACCTTTACTGTATCAAGGTGTGTAGGTTGTTTTCTTACATTTTTCCTGAACTCTGAAGAAAATGGCATATTTGTAAAGCAAGTTATCTCATATCAAATGAAGAATGATTCTTGAAATGTATACACAGACTCAATTTACTTGATAAATGTAGCAGTAAATAATGTTTTACCCACTGTACCCTGGTTAAACTGATACAGCTATTTGGTGAAGAAGTGTGAGATCTGAGAATAGCTATTGCTGCAAAGTCCGACACAGACTACACAGCTGAACATATTATGTCATATTTACTTCCACCTGCTTCATAGCATTATATTTTAAGCACCTTAATGCACAATTTCAATCAGGCTTTTGCTCCCGATATGTGTAAAGCAAAATGCAAACCAATGAAGAACTTGTTGTTTATCATAAAAATTTATCAGTATCTACAGTAAGGAAAATGAAGCAGGGAAAGCAGCAGGCTTAGATAAGGTCACAGCAAATATTGTCAACATACTAGGTGAGTTCGGGGAGAAATAGCTCCAGATGGTACTTATGGCAGTATGGAGAGAAAGGAATATCCCAGATGACTGGAAAATAAGCACTCTAGTAGCAGTATACAAGAACAAAGGGGGACTCTCACAGCTGTGGGCAATATAGAGGTATCAGACTCATGTCACATTACATAAAAGTACTGAAGGAGGTGACAGATAAATAAATACACGTGGTAATAGAACGTAAGATGGGAGATGAGCAATTCAGATCAGCATGCAGCACAAATGACTTGATGTCTGCAGTGAGTCAAATAGTTGAGAAGAAATTAGAGATTAGGAAAGAATTCATCTGGACATTTCTAGACTTGGAGAAAGGATATGACAAGTTCCTAAGAAAGCTGATTTGCACATTCCTGCAATGATTTGAAGTCTTGGAAACGCTGGAAGAATTAGTGCAGGCTATGCACAAGGACCCAATGACATAACTATGATCAGCACCCAGGCTCACAAAGAGGCTCCCAGTGGGAGTGGGTGTGGGTGCACATTAGGGTGCAGCTCTGAACCCACTACTGTTCATACAGGTGATGAACTACATTAGTAAGCAGGTTGCAGGGGACAAATCAACAAAGATGCTGTATGCAGACAATGTGGTAGTGCATTCAGACTCTGAGCAAGAACTTCAGCAAATGACAGGGGAATGGAATGCAAAACTGAAGCATATGGGATAAAACTGAGAACATATAAGATAGTTGTCATGGCAGCAAATGGTGATAATCAGTAGAGGCTGAAAACTGAGATAGAAGGGAAAATACTGGAACAGGTTCAAGCATCTGGAAGGGGTGCTTGAGGAGAAGGGAAGTCTGAATGAGGTGGTCAAAGCTAGAATCAGAGGGTGGGTGCAATAAATAGTTCGATAATATCAAGAGTAGTGTGTGACAGAAGAATGTCAAAGAAGCTGAATGTAACATATACAAAACTGTGGTGTGACCAGTACTACAACATGGTGCAGACACCTGGGTAGTGAAGACCAGCAGTTAAAGAACCTAGAGGTGATGAAGGTGAAGTGCCTGAAACAGGTATTGTGATGCACACTGTTGGACAGATGAAGAAATGAGGGCAGTAGAACAGAAGCCAAAGTAGCTCTAATTGCAGACAAAGGAAAAAAATAGATT
This sequence comes from Protopterus annectens, assembly GCF_019279795.1. NCBI lineage: Eukaryota > Metazoa > Chordata > Ceratodontiformes > Protopteridae > Protopterus > Protopterus annectens. The sequence goes on from NC_056731.1 coordinate 1,791,487,433, forward strand.
ATGATGATTTAGGCACATGTGCAGGAAATGAGAAGACAATCTGGTGAAGAAAATTTGATACAGTCAGGAGGAATGCAAGAGGAAACAAGGGTGTCCAGCATATAGACGGGTGGATTGTGGGAGAGAAGACCTGTGACTGTCAAACATAATTGTCAAAAAGGTTAGGAAAATGCTGTTGAATTAAAAGAGATGATAAAAGGTGAAATGGCACTACAACCCCATGCATGATTTGGTAACGGGTCCTGTTTTATTACATGATGTAATAGTTGCACTTACCTACTCCTTTAGCAACACACTAACAGTAGGCATAGCTCATTAAGTCAGTGGTGTGAAAATCGACTTGTTGAACATGCTTATCATATTATTACATAATGTAATAGTTGCACTTACCTACTCCTTTAGCAACACACTAACAATAGGCATAACTCATTAAGTCAGTGGTGTGAAAATCGACTTGTTGAAGATGCGTATCATATTATTACATGATGTAATAGTTGCACTTACCTACTCCTTTAGCAACACACTAACAACAGGCATAGCTCATTAAGTCAGTCATGTGAAAATCGACTTGTTGAAGATGCGTATCATATTATTACATGATGTAATAGTTGCACTTACCTACTCCTTTAGCAACACACTAACAATAGGCATAGCTCGTTAAGTCAGTGGTGTGAAAATCGACTTGTTGAAGATGCTTATCATATTATTACATGATGTAAAAGTTGCACTTACCTACTCCTTTAGCAACACACTAACAATAGGCATAGCTCATTAAGTCAGTCGTGTGAAAATCGACTTGTTGAAGATGCTTATCATATTATTACATGATGTAAAAGTTGCACTTACCTACTCCTTTAGCAACACACTAACAATAGGCATAGCTCATTAAGTCAGTCGTGTGAAAATCGACTTGTTGAAGATGCGTATCATATTATTACATGATGTAATAGTTGCACTTACCTACTCCTTTAGCAACACACTAACAATAGGTATAGCTCATTAAGTCAGTGGTGTGAAAATCGACTTGTTGAAGATGCTTATCATATTATTACGTGATGTAATAGTTGCACTTACCTACTCCCTTAGCAACACACTAACAATAGGCATAGCTCATTAAGTCAGTCGTGTGCAAATCGACTTGCTGAAGCTGCATATCATACCACTGGATATTGGATCTCATTCTTTTCTCGCACAAAGCCTTACATCTTAACTGTTGCACAAGGTGGTAATAATATGGGTCTATATAAAACTTTCCTTAATTTGATGGTAATCTCCACATGTATCGTGTTCTTTTTTTTTTTTTGTCCTGTAACCTGTAAATGTTTTCCCATACATCTCAGCTGTAAGGAAGGAGAAACTTTCTGATCTCAGAGACAAGAATTTATACTAATCTCTATATATCTGTTAGAATTCAGAGTACCTCTCCTATAAATTCCTTCTTTAGTAAAGCTTCATTATGGTCAGTCTTTGTCATCATATCCTATTAATGGGAGTGCAGAAGTCAGTTCTTTCATTAGCAGTGGTGCAGACATGTACCAGTTCCCATAACTGTAGACATTAAGGTACAACTCTGTCAACCTAGCTACTAGAGCTCCTTCCTTTCACAGGTCTGTAGTGTACAATGCACAAGACAGGGTGATTTGTTATCACACAATCATCAGGCATTTATCTAAATAACCCTTTGTATGGTACAAGACACAGTACAAAAATAACACTGCTTATAAGTAGGCAGGATATGCTGGGATATACTGACAAATAATCCAGAAAGCAAATTCCCCCATCAACTTGATTTTCTTCTCCTCATACCCCCTTACTTCTGCTTTCCAAAGTCATTGACCTACCATTTCAGATACCCAAACTACCTGAGCACATTTCCTAACAGGTTCAACAATTTTATATATTTACAGCCAGTAAATATTTATAATCTCACTGCAGAACTCCAAAGTCACTGCAACCTGATCAATATCAGGGAAAAGATGAAGTATCGAATACTGCTAAAACAGGGTTCAAATCCAGAGAGTTAGCTGTTTGGGTGAGGAAATGCATATTTCCTGAGCTTAACATCAGGTTGTAAGACATACAAAGTAAGGAGAACTCCCAATCCTGCATTGTCATTATTATTTCACGATGTTTGCTGCTATTTCATTTTTCTTTTTATTGGGTTCATCCTTTGCATGTGTTTTGGCAAAGTGCACATTGGACTAGTAGTGCTACATGGCAGTGAGCAAGAGTCCGCTGCAGAAGGTACAAACTAAAAAATTTAATTTGGAATGCCATCATTAGTGGATCTTAGAGTGGCAGAAGTACACCTTGATAACCACTCTGAACAGCACTTCGTGAATAAATTCTGCATCTCTGCTATGGATCTTTATAGCACAAGGTGTAAATGCAATGTTTAATAAAATGTTTATGAAATACATATGCTAAAGTATGTGCTAAATGTTCCATATCTTACCTGTAGTTCATGTCAGTTGATGTTGCAAAAGTCTTGCAGTTGTATAATCACCTGTTGTCATTATCACTAATAATAGTAGCTAGGGATGTTGTATCATATAACAAGTTCTAAAGTATTACAATAGCAACTGATTTACACTAGTAATGTGGTCAGGTCTGTCAAATATGCTGTATAAATTGTCAGAATAATTCACCATGACAGTAAGTAATCCTTAGTGGAACAACTTGTGTCTGACTAATTCGCTGCACTGTGCCAAGCATGTCCACCTGTAATGGCAAAAATTAGGAGGTGCAGCACCCAGAAGGATAAAAATACTCTCATCAAACTAAACAAGCACTCTCAACAGATTAAATAAACAACCCAGAGGACAAATAAAGTCTACCAAAGCCAAATTTGAGGTAAGTTTGGCCTTCCAGGCCAAGGACAACCACAAAGCATTCTTTAGCTATGTCCTCAAAATCAAAGACAATAGACAATTGTGTGCAGAGCGCATTGTAAATGGAGCCACCTGTACTGACCCAGAAGATATAGCAAACCTCCTGGCTGACAAATTCAGCTCCAACTTTACCCATCGACCTTCCCTTCGGAAATATCATCAAATATAACTCCCCCTGCTATCACTAGAGAACAGGTCCCTAATGCTCTCTCTAAGACCAAGAATACTGCAACAATGGGCCCAGAAAATATCCCAGGATGCTTTCTAAATAGCATGAAACATGACCTATCAGGGCCTCTGGAATTACTATTTAACTGTAGCCTCCAAACAGGCTTCATGCTTCATGAATAGAGAAAGGCAACAGTCATCCCTCTGCACAAAGATGGGCCATCTACAGACCCTGGAAACTACAGACCCATAAGTCTCACTAGTCTTATATGTAAAGCCATGGAAAGAATTATCATGCAGATGATCAACAGAGATATAGTAAACTTCCAGACACTGGACCCAACCAAGTTTGGTTTCGTCAAGGGCAGATCATGTCTAGTCAACCTGGTGAACTTCTTTGAGAAGATCACCAAAGCAATGAATGAGGGCAAAATCATTCACACTACCTACCTTGACCTGGCCAAGGCATTTGACAGAATACTCCACTTGGGCATTGTTGACAAACTCAAGTGGTTGGGTACAAACCCGTATGTCACCCGGTGGATAGCCAACTGGCTCACAGACAGGACCCAGGAAGTTAGAATTTGGGAGTCCACCTCTACAAAGAGACCAGTCACAAGCGGAGTCCCTCAGAGATCAGTCCTTGGACCACTCCTTTTTTGGCATTTACTTCTTAGAAGCCAATGTCAGTGGACTGTGGATGACTAAATTTGCAGATGATTGCAAATTAAGAGCTGTCACTGAATCTCACACTGACACAAATGTTCTCCAGGAGGGGCTGACACAGACAAATAACTGGTGTCAGAGCCATGGACGAAAACTAAATGCCAATAAATGCATAATATTGTCCTTTGGGAAGTCATCCATCCCTGGTAACTATCATATTGACAATGCACCCCTTAGAAATGATCCAGTAGTCAGGGACGTAGGGACACACATAGATAGTAATCTAGCCTTTGATCATCATGTGTCTACAGTGGTGAGGAAATCATTCTATGCTGAGCAAAATATAAACAAAGATATGGCATCTAAGTCCAAGGAAGTAATTGTTCCACTGTATTCTGCATTCATAGACCTATCATTTAGTACAATGCACCCTTTGGTATGTACCTAACCAGCATATCCAACAATAGGAACGTCCACAGAGGTTCCTCACTAAAAGAATACAGGGCATATGTAATATGTCCTATGCAGGCTGTCTCAAGGCCCTATCCCTGTATTTTGTCCCCTACAGGCTTTTGAGGGGAGATCTATGCCTGGCAAACAAGGCAGTGTCAGACTCCACTCTGATAGACCTCCTGCATATCCACAAAACAAACAGTAGCAGAATTACCCATTCTAAAGACTTTAAACCTTGCCTGTGATGTAAATAAGACCTGCTGGACAGATAGATATGTATACCAGACACCACCCTGTCTATGGAACAGTCTCCCCATCCACGTGAAGCAGAGTTCCTCCCTAACCAAATTCAAGTGCAATTTGGACAATTGGATGGGAAACTGGAAATTCATCCCTGGTTTGGCACCTGTGTCTCTAATGCAAACAGGTAACCTGTAAATGGTTCATCTCCCTGGCCCATGCTTACTCTTATCAAGGATATATGAACTTGACAGAGCTTTGAGATTCATGGGCAGGCTTAAAAATGCCCTTGTGGTCATTAGCCTAGTAAACAGTTATGAATCTATTGTCTGTAAGTCCCATTTCTGAGCCATTAATACATGACATGTTGATGATGTGTAACCTCTATGTTCCTTGTAACGTGTGGAGCAGATGTGAAAATGATTCATGTTTCCTGCTAATGGCACAATTGCTTTTTTTAATTATTTTGTCATTTTATTTTACTTTCCCATTTGTTTGGTGCTCAGCAGTGTGCAAACACAGTTCATTGCTGAAGGAAAAAAATGTAAATTTTATTTTAATAGCCTTCAGTAGCACAAAAAGTCCTGGCACCATTGTGTGGGTTTAATCAAGCTACATTTTATTCAGTGGATGAAGAACTCCCAATCACTACCTGTCCTTGTAGCACAAGCTGCAAATGTCTTGACCTTAGAAGAAGAACAGAGATGGTCTGAATGAGGTTATAATCCCTATTACAGATTCTTTAATTCATAGTGTCAAATTGAACACCTATTGCAACATGAATTACACATCATAACTTGATGTCATAAATGCTGAATATATTAGCTATACTCCTTGTGAGCTGCTGTTACCAGTGTTTTCTTTTATAACATTAACTGTAATTCTTGACAATGACAACATTTGTTATGCATTATGTCACAAGTATTTTATACAGTGTTATAGCAGATATTTAATAGGAGTCTGAATCAGGACAAATATATAATGTATGATATATTATGTTTACACCAAGCCTATCATTCCTTGAGGTAAGACAGTCTCATTTCCTAGTATGTCACTATGCCTGTTGTGTGTTGTGTCAGAAATGACCTGATGTGAATGTCATGTTTGTCCCCTTTATGAATAATTGACATTAGCTGAACCATTCATGAGACGTAGCACAAGTTATGATGTGTCAGGGCAATGATGAAAATATTAGTCATTGCATTCTGTTATACTTTCCTGCTTTTGGCCTTTTGTACTTGTTCGCTGCTGAAAGGTGCACAAAAAGGCTTACTTGCCTAAATAAAATAAATTTAATTTGAGCAGCCTTCTGTAGAACAAACAGGCTTAGCACTCTGCACTCCGGACAGTAATGACTGGAGAAATTCCATCTCTTTCCTGACTGTCTCTGTGTACAAGTTGTTAAGTGCAATGAGCTAGAAGGAAGAGCACAGGTGATGCAGGGTACAAATACACCCATAGAAATGTTACTGAGGGTGTTCAGAATAAATACTGACACACATTTTGTTATACAAATGTGTTGTTGGAAAATGAACTATTTCTAGGAGTAATACCAGCATGTGATATGCATAAGCAGAATTGTGATATATTTTCCACTGTGACAACAGTAAAGCCTTAAAATCATCATCAACATCATTATAATCAACACCCTTCTTCCCATTTTTTGCTACATGGGGTTGGAGTGTTGTGTTAACTGTCTCCATCTCTCTCATTTCAATGCCACACCCCTGACTTCTTCGACACTCATGCCTGACTGTCACAGATTTTCTCTCACGCAATCCATCCACCTCTTTGCTGGGAGTCTTCATTTCCTTTTACCTTCTTCCTGTCTGCCCCAAATCTTCTGCACCAGATTGTCTTCTGCTTTTTCTGAATATGTGCCCAAACCACTGTAATCTCCTCTCTTTGATCTTTTCTGCAATTGGAGTAACTTTGGCTTCTGCTCTTATGTCCTCATTTCTTCATCTGCCCACAGTGTGCATCCTGCCACCCATCTCAAGCACTTCATTTCCATCACCTCTAGCTTTCTCATTTGCTCTGCCTTTACTGCCCAGGTTTCTGTACCATACAGTAGTACTGGTCACACCACTGTTTTGTACACCTTACTTTTCTGCTTCTTTGACATTCTTCTGTCATACACTACACCTGACGATCTATGCCAGTTGGCTGCAGCCCCTCTGATACTAGCTTTGACTTCTCATTCAGACTACCCTTCTCCTCAACCACCCCTCCCAGATACCTGAAGCTATTAACCTGTTCCACTATCTTCCATTCTATCTCAAATGTCAACTACTTCTGATTTCCCAAATATGCTGCCATTATAACTGTCTTATCTGCACTTAATTTCATCCCTTGTGCCTTCAGTTTTGCATTCCATTCCCCCTATCTTTTGCTGAAGTTCTTGCTCAGTCTGCCTGTATTTCCACATCATCTGCAAACAGAAACTTTGTAGATCTGTCCCCTTTGATCTGTTTGCTAATGTAGTCCATCACTAGTATGAACATCAATGCGCTCAGAACTGAAACCCTGGTGCACACCCACTCCCACTGGGAGCCCCTCTGTGAAACCGAGCACTGTTCGTACTTGAGTTACTGGGTCCTTGTACATAGCCTGCACTAATTCTGCCAATGCTTTTGGGACTTCATACTACTGCAGTACTGCCCAAATCAGCTTCCTTTTGAACCTTGTCATATGCTTTTCCCAAGTCTAGGAGCGCCCAGCTGGAATCTTGTCCCCCTTCCCACAGCAGAAACTAAACTAAAAAACTTCTCCAAAGCAGATTATATCCTTCTAAGGATGGTATAAATACCTTTAATGTACCCCCCAGATGGAACTGGAAACTATACCGAGTCCTACAACAATGCTTTTTACAAATACCTGTATATATGAATTGACTCGGCCATACCTGATAGGACTAAAACAAGCTCTTCAAAGATGAGCAGACCTGCCTGGTGGACAACTGCCATTAACAGGCTTTACAATAAAAGGAAGAAATTGTTTTCCAAAAGTAAGAGGGAGCGTGCGCCAAACTGGAAACACTCCTTCCTCATCTTAAACAAGAAAATAAGACTTCTTGTGAAGTCCTGCAAAACAAACTATGAATCCAAATTAGCATCCTCAACATCGGACAACCATAGGGTGTTCTTTAGTTACATCCATAGACTAAAAGGTAAGAAGCCAGATTTGCCCTGAACTGGTAGCTAATGATTCTATGTACACTGAGCCTGTGGATGTAGCAAACATCTTAGCAGACAAGTTCTATGAAAACTTCACTCCCCTGTCCCCACCACACATACCCCATGACATTCCTTCCACCTGTCCCCCACCTTGTATCTCTAGAGAGTAGGTCATAAATGCCCTCTTTAAGGCCAAAAATACAGCATCTATGGGACCTGATAACATCCCAGGCTGTGTCCTACGTGGTCTCCAACAAGAATTAACAAAACCATTTTGGTACTCTTTTCAGTCATAGTCTAAGCACTGGCTTCATTCCAGCTGAATGGAAAATGGTCACTGTTATCCTATTGCACAAGGGTGGTGCTTCCACTGACCCTGGGAACTATAAACCTATTAGCCTGGCTAATATCTGCAAGGCCATGGAGCAAATCATCATGGACCTTATCAACAAAGATATAGGTAATCTTCAAACACTTGACCCTTCTCAGTTTGTATTTGTCAAAGGGAGATCATGCCTATTTAACCTGGTGGATATCTTTGAGACAGTCACCAGAGCCCTGGACGAGGGGAAAACTGTGCATATAGCCTACCTGGACTTGGCCAAGGCCTTTGACACTATAAAACAGCTATGCAGCATGAAGACACCTGTACAAATTCAATACAATGAAGCTACAATTCACCATGGACCACACCAGTAAAAATCAAAACACACTACTTTATTAAGATACAAGAGTTTGGCACTTTTGTTCCATAATGGAGCACCTTCAGACCTCAATTAAAAAAACAGAGATGGAACAGAGATAACACAGTCGGTGTTATCTATTGTTAGAGATTTGATTGAAGTGGACATTCCAATCTCTTTGTAAAAGGAGGTTAAGAATGGTGAAGATGATTTTTGTATCTATAATTATTCATCTAAGGTTTTTTCTAACCTACACACTAATTTGTTAGCCAAGGGATTGTCTTTTGTTCCCACAAGGCAGGCAAACTTGGTGGAGACTTTGATTGACGTGAAACTTTTTTGTCACAAATTATATCTGTCCATTTGGTTTCAGGATGAAGTAAGGGCAAATGTAAATAATCATTTAACAAAACCAAGTTGTTTTAATCCCCCATTGCATAATATTATACAACAATTTGAGTTTTGTGAAATAGACAATAGGAAGATTTTGGCAAGTTCATGTCAGTGTGATTATGCTAATTTAAACAAGTGTGAAAAAGAATTATTAAATGATGTATGTATGGATTCAAAAATACGGGGGATGAAACCAAATAAGGGGGGAGGGTTTGTTGTCATGGAACGTATTGACTATTTGAATATCATGTGTCAGCATTTAATGACAGATACTTATACTGAAGTTTCTAAGAACGAAATTTATGTTGCATATTCAAAAACTGATTGTATGTTAGAGGATATGCTCTTGTAACGGCAGATCTCTTAAAAACAATTTCAATTTATGTATAATTCGAAACCAATGGTGGCAAGAATTTTTGTCATATCTAAGATTCCTTCGGACATAAATAACCCCCCTTTCCTTCCGATTATCGATGGAGCAAGATCGAAGACTTGTTTCATAGCAATGTTTTTGGATGTTAACTTGAAAAATGCTTTGGATGGGATAGAACAGATTTGTAAGGATTCTTGGCACTTTCTGAGTAAATTAAGCAGTGTCAAGTTCGATCCTGAATTGATTTTGTGACCATAGATGTACATAGTTTGTTTTCGATCATCCCGCACCAGATGGTTCTCAGGTGGTTTGGAGATCAGGTGGTCAAACCTGTTCATTTAGAAAATTGGAGGGTTGATGCCATCACAAATCTTATGGAGTTAGTGTTAGAGAATAACTTTTTGTATTTTCAAGGACAGTTTTTTAGACAAATAACAGGGGTTGCGATGGGGGCAGCATGTGCCCCCTTGTTCGCAAATTATGTCATGGCTGAATGGGAAGACCTTTTAATAGTATTTATAGTATTTTAATAGTATTTACAAACAGTGTTGGGTGATGTATACCCGATTTTTGGACGACATGTTTATTTTATGAAAGGATACCCCAGATAAGTTAAATGAGTTTTTGCAGTATATTAACAATACAGTTGACTTTTTATCTTTTTCATCCAGTTGAGGTATAAATAAGATTAATGTTTGATGTGGAGATCTTTAAGGACCTAGAAAATGGTAGGTTTATATCAAACGTATATTGTAAGCCAACATTTTCTAACACGTATTTACATTTCTCCAGTTGGTATCCGATACATCAGAAAAAGTCTGTTGTAAAAGGCCATCTGGTGAGGTTGGCAAGAATGGTATCTGAATTTGAAATGTTTCAGCACTAGGTTGATGTACTCATGAATACATTTTTAAAGAGAAGTTACTCCTTGGAGATCTTGGATGAAATTAAAAGGGAGGTTATTACTAAGAGGGAGAATGGGTACTTTCAGCCTATTCTATGTTGTGGAAAACCTATGAGAAGAATGAATTAACAGGGAAATAAGATACAGAATATTAATTCGAACACCCATGGTAGTGAAAAACATTTTTATACCCACTTAGAATTTAAATAGTAAAGCTATAGTGGCTACTGTCAGGAAAAATTGGGATATTTTTAAGGGGGATTTGAATGTCATCCTTAAATTGTGGGAGAAACCCACAATGGTCTCTAGGAAAGATAAATCTTTTAAAACTTGGTTAGAATGGGGATGTAAGGATGAGCAATATAGTTTGAATATGGGTACTTATAAGATAGAGGGTAAATTCAATTGAAATACTAGAAATGTGGTCTATTTAACTGAGTGTAAACAATGTCCTACTTTTCATGTTGGAAAAACCTTTAGGAGATTGAGGGACTGCATTTATGAGCATTGTCTGGATATTAAAAAAAAAAAAATACAAACACTTTTTACAGACATTTAGCTTTTAATGTGGAACATGCTTTTGTTTTGTTTTTTTTATCATTAATCAAATTAATAAGATTGTGCAGGGTAGGGCTGTGGATGAACATCTCGATATTTGTGAATTAAAATGGCGAATTAGGTTAAATGCAACTCAGTACCCTGGTTTAAATGAAGCACCTTCAATTTGTCCTGTAGTAAGGTTGAAGCATATTAACTCCAAGTGAGTTTTTATTGGTTATTTGAGTGTAATGTGTTTTTACAGTTTTTATATTAATGCTGGGAATTTTTTTTAATTGAGTTCTGAATAAGTTCCATTATGGAATTAAAGCGCTAAACTCTTCTATCTTAATAAACTGGTGTGTTTTGACTGGTGTGGTCCTTGGTAAATTGCAGCTTCATCGTATTGGATTTCTACTGGTGTCTTCATGCTGCATAGCTGTTTTTTTCTGTAGGTTCCTTGTTTGTGTTTTATTTACAAGTGGCTTTTGGCACTATCCCCCACTCAGGTATTATTGGCAAGCTCACCTAACTAGGTATCAACCCTTACATCATTAGATGGGTCGCTAAATGGCTCTCCGATAGAACCCATATACTCACAATACGGGAATCCACTTCCAGCATCAGACCCATAACCAGTGGTATTCCACAGGAATCAGTCCAGGACCTCTGCTGTTCAGAATCTATTTCTCCAAAGTATAAGCAAATCTAAAGGTCTGTGGCTGACAAAGTTTGCTGATGATTGTAAACTGGGAGCAGTCATAGAATCCCCAAATTATGTCAACATCCTACAAGTGGGTCTTAAGCAAACAAATGATTGGTGCCAAAGTCACAAAGTTAAACTCAACGCAAAAAGAACGTATTATCATCCCTTTCAGTAAGAGCGATGTTTCTGCTAACTGCCACACCAATAGAAATGCCCTAAGCACAAACTCAGTGTTGAGTGAACTGGGCACACAGGTTGATAGCAACCTTACCGTTGATCACCTTGTCTCCGCAATGGTAGGAAGGGTATTTTGTATTGCTCATCTCATAGGTAAGGGCATTGCTTCCAGAAAAAAAGAAGTTATAACACCCTTTACTCTTCCCTCATCAGGCCAATAACTGAGTACAATTACCCTTTTGGAATGTACCTTTCCAGGCACCTGCAGCAGTTGGAGAGACCAAAAAGTTCCTCATAAGGTGAATTCAAGGTATTCAACATCTGCCTATGTGGATTGGCTGAAATCACTGTCACTTTACTCTGTTTCATAAAGACAACTCAGAGGGGATCTCTGCCTTCCAATGGTTCATGGGTTACTCACTCTAAAGACCTTAACCTAATATGTGACATTAATAGAACCTGCTGGAGGGAGAGATTTGTCTAACAGAGGTTACTGCAGCTATGGGAAAGACTCCCAATTCATATTAAGCAGAGCACCTCTTTGGCACTCTTCAAGCGCAGCCTGGACAATTGGATAGGTAACTGCAAATTCACCCTGGGGGTACCCCCTGTTTGTCTCTTGGACAGGAGCATTAGGTGCTGATCATGGAAACAAGAGTAGAACTTGGCTAGGTTTTCAAGGGCCCTAGGGGCATTAGCCTAGTAACTTCCTATGCTCCTATGATCTCTAGCTTCTTCTCAACTATCTGTCTCACTGCAGGCATCGGGTCAGATGTGCTGCATCCTGATCTGAATCCAAACTGCTCATCTCCCATCTTAATTTCTACAACTCTGCATATCTGATTATCAATCACCCTGTCCAGAACTTTCATGCAGTGTGACAGGAGTTTGTTACCTTTGTACTGCTCACAGTTGTCGATGTCCCCTTTATTCTTGTACACTGGCAAGAGTATGCTTATTCTCCAGGCATCTGGGATATGCCTTTCTCTCCACACTGCTATGTGTACCCTTAGGAGGCATTTCTGTCCTATGGGAGAAAAAGCCTTAAAATTACTGTTGAAAAAAGATTTCCCAAGCAGTAATCCTGACAGGCACACTCATTTCATAGGAAATTATGTCAGTATCCATCGTGCCTTCTGTGTCCACAGTGATTTCATCTTAGCTGCTGTCTGTCCACTTTGCTATTACCTGATATTAGCAATAGTCCTGATAATGTCTCACAACTATCACAGTTAGATGGAAAAGAGATGTGAAAATGGTGGATGTGTTGTTGTTCATAGGTTCATAGGAGGTTACTAGGCAAGCAGTCCTAGAGCCCTTACAAGTCTAGCTATGTTAATCCCAAGTTGCCCCAATTTTCCTTGGTTAGATGGACATAACTCGCAGAGTGCATCTATGATCAACACTGACTACCCCTGTCCATGAGGGACATGGGTGCAACCCCCTGGGTGAATTTGTAGTCTCCCATCCATTTATCTAGGTTGCACTTGAATAGGGTCAGTGTGGAGCTCTGCTTAATGTGAATTGGAAATTTATTTCAGAGTAGCGGCAGTCTCTGGGAAATATATCTGTCTCTTCAGCGTGTTCTGTTTATGTTTCCATTCTTTTTTTTTTTTTTTTTTTTATTATATATATATATATATATATATATATATATATATATATATATATATATATATATATATATATATATATATATATATATATATATATATATATATATATATATATTCATTTATTTGTTGTTGTTTTCCATTGCCCTTTCAAATTGCATGCTGCTCAACAGAGCACAAAATTGGTTCACTGCTGAAGGAAAAAAAAATGACAAATTTAATTTCAGTAGCACAAACAGCCCTGGAATCATTGAGCAGCTTTAAGCACTACTTATTATATTGAGTGAATGAAGTACACTTGCTACCCAACTGACCTGGTAGCACAACATGTAGATACATTAATTTTGTAGAATTATCGGAGTTGGTCTGGGGTTCTAATCCTTCCTATGGACACCTTTGATAATGATGTCAAATGGAAGCACTGAGACATGGTTTGCAATATGACAGTGGCAACCTATGTATGAAAAATGCTGAATATGTCACCTATACTCCTCGTGGTCTGCCTTTTCCAGTGTTTTGTTGTGTAGAAATTATCTGTAATTCTTGCAAATGGCAACAGTTGTAATACATGAGGTCACAAGTATTTTATAAAGTGTGAGGGCAGATATACCTGAACTAGTCATGAGGTGTAGCATAATTTATGATGTCAAGGCAATGTTGAAATTATTTGATATTTATTTATTTATTTATTTATTTATTTCCATTTTGATGATTGAGGAAGTCCACTGGGCCAAGCAGAGTCCATTTTCAGTGGAGGCCCAGGGAGAAAAGCTCGAAATGCAGTTAACAGAATATAAAATAAGTATGGAATATACAGTATACAAAAGCATAAATATACAGTTGAAAATCTTCTTCTTCTTCTTTCGGCTTTTCCAGGTTAGGGGTTGCCACAGCAGATAACCTGTCTTCTCATGACTGGCAGTGGAGTTTTACAGTGTCGAGTTGCCAGCCCAGCGCCCAACCTTCCACAGAAGGCACACACATGCACACACTCACGCCTAGGGCCAGTTTAGAGTGTCCAATCCACTTACAGCATGTCTTTGGGATGTGGGAGGAAACAGGAGCACCCGGAGGAAACCCATGTGACCACAGGGAGGACATGCAGACTCCACACAGAAGGCACCCCAGCCGAGGATCGAAACAGAGAACCTGTTGCTGTGAGGCAAATATACAGTTGAAAATACAAATATAAAATCAGGGAGTATACGCTTAAAAAAACACAGATGTTAAAATATAAATAAAGTCAAAAGTACTACAGATATTATAATTAAAAGTACAAGTCATAAAGTCTTTGTACAAGTTTAGTGTTTGTTCTAACAATAATGTTAGTGACCAGAGGTGATAATAGATGAGACAGAAGGGAGATTTGTAAAAGAAGACAGTGTAATTTAGGTAGGAAGGGAAAAGGAACAGTCCCAGTTTGAGGTAAGGTAAGAATGGAGGAGAGATTTGAAATTAGAGTGGTTGTGAGTACAGTGGAGAGAGGGGGGTATTCCATAGTTTAACTAAGGAGTATAGTAGAAATAATTGGCCAGTCAGGTGAAGGGGGTTATAGATTTTAAAGAGGTTTTGGTTTTCAGATCTAAAAGTATGACTGGGGAAGTAATGGGTTAAGATAGATGAAAGAGAGGGGCAAATGGAGGGTTGGAATATGAGTTTGTGAGCAGTCGTGAGTTGTATGAATTTCAGGAAGTTAGGAAGCTCAAGCTAGTTTAGGGAGTGGAGTGAATGACAGTGATGGGTAGAGTATTTGGACCCTGTAGCAAATTTACATACTTTATTATAGCAAACTTCCAATTTGTTTTTTTGGCTAAATTGGAGATGAGTAAATAAAGGGGCACCATACATAAGAGAGGGGATCAGGTAGGAGGAGGCTAGAGTATGTCTGATAGAAATGGTTAGATAGTGATTTTGTTTGTACAGCAGACCTAATTTTTTGTGTTTTTTTATATTATTTTGGATGTGGATATCACATTTTAAATGTGCATCCTTAATTTTTAATGACCTTACAACTTCATATATTATTTTATGCTTTTTATTGCCTTTTGTAGTTGCTCCCTGCTGAGCGGCACACAAAGAAGCATACCTGCTTAGGAAAAAAAGTGAAAAAATTATTTTTGGGAGTCTTCAGTAGCGCAGACAGCCCTGGCATCATTGAGTGGCTTTAAGCACTCCAAATTGTATTGAGTGAATAAAGTATACCTGTTACCTAACTGTCTCTATAGCACAGCCTGTAGGTACTGTGAATTTATAAAGTTACCAGAGCTGATCTGGGATTCTGTTCTCTACTATAGATACTTTTGCTAATGGTGCCAACAAGAAACATAGACACACACTTTGCAATATGACTTAAACACCCTAACTGTGTATGTGTGAGAAATGATGAATATGTTGCCCATACTCCTTGTAACTGGCTGTTACCAGTGTTTCGCTGTGTTAAAAGTTATCTGTAATTCTTGCCAATGACGGCAGTTGCAATACATGATGTTACAAGTATTTTATAAAGTGTGATAGCAGATATTTAAGAAGAGGCTTTTAATTACCTAAACCAGCCATGAGACATAACACAATGTATGATGTGTCAAGTCAATGCTGAAACTATTTGTCATCCTCAATTTTAATGACCTTACAACTTCATATTTTATTTTATGCTTTTTCTTGTCTTTCACAGTTGCTCCCTGCTGAGCAGTACCCAAACAAGCTTACCTACTTAAGGAAAAAAGTGATAAAATGAATTTTGTGAGCCTTCAGTAGCAAAAACAGGCTTAGCAATGAAGTACGGCCATCAGCACACCAGGCAGTACAGAGTGGAGAAGTATCTGCCACCTAAATGTTTCTGTGGGATAAGATGTAAGTGCAGTGACTTTCAATACAAACCCTGCTGGTCCAGGATTCAAATCCAGCTAACAGGCACTTTTACAAATGCCCTTTCCACAACATTTTCATTAGGAAGGTTAACCTAAATAACAATGACTAGCATAACTATGATTATTGCAAGAAATGTATCAATAATGCTTGCATTCATACATTTTTCTACCTAGTATATGTCATTAATGGTTTACATATAAACCCCATATGACTGTGACATTGTTTGAACAGGACTTCTGAAAATCACACAAATACAGACCTCTCTGAATATCTTTAGTCATACTGTAAACAATTTATCTCTGATGACCATTATTGAAAGGGATTTCTCCTGTGGCATTGAGAAATAACCTGTGTTAAAATTTATGCATTCATTACCCCATAGGTTTGATTCCCACCTGGTAAAATTAAATTTTTACAATGTGCAAGTCCCAAAAATATGCACCAACTCTTCCTATTTAGTCTTCCAAAGATCAAAACTTTCAAGCCAAGTTGTTAAGCCTTTCATTGTTGACCTCTGGAATAATTGTCACTAGGTAAAGCACCACACATGCTAAATCTCACTACCATGTTTCACATCTTCAATGCTTTTTGCTGACGTCCCTGCCTCTTTGTCTGGCAATTTATTTCTGTGCTTTGCATTGAGCAAATGCACTTGGTATGGCTGTGTGTCTTTGTGCACTGACTGTTAACATGAGAGATTAATCTTTTGCCAGTTCAGACATATAGTTGCTTCTGCAGACATGGCTGGGGAGGGGGATGATGGTGCTAAATTTAGAGCACATAGGTGGGGTATTGAAGAGTTCATGATATCTGTGGCATTCCTCGTGAAGTGCTACAGCTGTGGGCAGCTGCAATGGGGGGAGTATACTGGGTCTTAATATAAGGATGAGGCTTGGAATATTTTAACCCAGGCTGTCTCTGGTGCAACTGGCATCCCACACATTGGGGAGCAATGCCTTCACCACTACATGAAAACAGGACCTCTTTAACTGATGGGAGGATGAGTTCAAAACTGCTGGCACCCTACAGTTGTGTAAGTATACAGACCCATCTCCAATCAGTGCTAGAGCATGGATTAGACAGCCAAGACTGACATTCAATATGCTGTCATGTCTCTTCTTTTCTTCTTCTCTATTGTACAGCTTCTGAAGATAGTGCAATGAACAGGAGATACCCAGGACAGGATAACTCTCAGAGGGGCATGGGTTACGTATGCATCAGTAATGACTGTCATCATAATAATTATTGTGATTACATAATTAAGTAGCTTCTTGCGCATGCATACCTTAACTGTTCAAGCAGGCATGCGTGCATGCGTATACAAATAACTGTTCCAGCAGGCTTGCTTGCCTTGTCATATAATTTTGGTTGTTTGCATTAGGCAAGGATTACAGTGGAATTTCTGTAAGTGGGTTCAATACCAAGAATAAGAACGTAGATAGTAGTCCAAGATTTATGTTAACTCTGCAAAGTTAAATGCAATAATGACTGCCATAAATTCCAGTTGTGTAAATCACAGAATTACTCTGTAAAGCATCTAGCTATATGCCAATAGTCAAATGCATACTTCTATTTCTGATATCATAGCATTGCAATCGATTAATGTTTATACAGAGTACCACCTTCCCATCACATCTGGATGTGGAAAAGTTGTACAGACTTGATAATCAGAAACATGTATATATTTAAATTTTCAATTAATTTGGCATGCTAGCTATCTCTCCCCACCCCTTATCTTTTTTTTTTTTTTTTTGTGATTATTGTTTTTGGCTTACAACTGTTCTGTTGTCGTGCATTTCTGCTTACAACAACATGACCTTCAGCACAGGTTGCAGCACTGGCACCCAGCATCTCACAGTCCCAACCTGTCAGTTCTGCCTTCACAACCCCTGCCAACCTGCTCCACCTGTGACAAGTAGCTCTGCCTCATATGTTGGTAGAGCAGTACCCTCTAGGAACAGCAGTACTGGAGGTGCTGATTTTGTCACCAGCCAGGAGCTGACAGGGGTGGTGGAGAGTATAATGGAGAGGGGCCTTAATGCCTGAATTGTCCAAGTAAAGAAGGTTCTGCATCTTACTGCCAAAACAAAGCCACATCAAGCACTGTCACAGGGTCCTGAGGCAAGAGACAGTGATGACAGTTCTGAGGGTGAGGACTAGATTCTTACTGTTCTCAAGCTTGATGTGGGTGTGCCTCTGCTGTCCCTTACTTACTCCCAAGCAAGATGTCCCCCAACCTTTTGTGTCCATCACCAGCCCTGTCTGTCTTGTATGTCCCATATGTCTACATGTGCTTCCTCAGCTACCCTAATACCTGACCCTCACATTCTTAAGCCCCTTCCCCAACATACCTCTCTCTCTTTGACAAAACAAAATACAAAAAAATGGGCACCTATTTCACAAAAAAATTATATCACATACATAGCTCTCTACTTCGCATATGTGTCTCCATGACACCCTTGATTTGGTCCAATTGGCGCCACAACATTATTCTGTTATTAACACCCATCCTTGGTGTCGTGACAGTCCAAATTCAACAAAAAACTGTCTATGTTTCTACATTTATGTTGTGAAGAAGTGGATAGATATGATTTTCTCCCAATACCCGCCTGCAAATTGCTGCATTTTTTCCCTGTTTCTTGCCCTCTGCTTGCACCCCATTTTCATGACTTTCCTATTAACCCAATTTTACACATTTAATCTGCTCAAAAAACAGAATCACATACAACACACATGGCCAAAAATTTTCCAGAAAAAAAGCCTTCACTTTTTTTTTGCACATTTGCACAGTTTGACATTATACACTATGCTGAGTGTCGGTCAATGGCTGCTTACATTCTATGGTAAAAACTAATGATTTTTTTGGCACTGGCCACATTAGTTGAATTACCTTCACTCGAACGTGCTTAAACATGTTGTGCTATAGGAATACAGAGTTGAGGTAGAGTACATTAACTATTTTGCAACAGTTACTATTACAGTTCTGCTGCTGCATATAACAAGTTCCAGTTTGTTTTTTCTCCAGTAGTATTTTATTGTTTTACAATAGAGGTAACAAACAGTAAATGTATGAAGTTACAAAGAGTTCAAGTACAGTAAGGACATAACATTAAAGTCATCCTCAGGCATTATATACCTACCAAAACATAAAATCTATACCTATATACAAATATATACATAAGATGCTACTGATAGCATTAAAGAAAAGAGCCAAATCATTCAAGTAAGAGACTATGTACCTAAAACAGAAATGAGGAGACACTTCAGATCCAAAATATCACATTGTATTAGAACAAAATAAAATTAATTAACCAATTGTTCAATCTCCCTGAATGAGGTCAAAAATCAGTTTCCAAATTTTTTGATAGTAAACTTGTTTATTGGGGTCATTTATAAATAATTTTTGTGATGATATGTATTTTATTGCTAAATTCCTGAAACCATTCCAAAAACTTTGATGCAATCCAACCAGTTTTTTGTTATATAGAATTTAATTAGTAAACAAAGGGTAATGTGCACATGAAATTTCAGTTTGGATAATCTAATATCTGTAATATGTAAGACTGCTAATTCCCAAGATAGAGTTGACTTTTGATAACCCATTTTTTCTAATCTAACTTTGAGAGAGCACCAAAGTTTATATGTGTGATTGCACCACCACAGGGTGTGTAGGAGATCCGCTTGAGGGAAGGAACAGCATGAACATTAAGGGGAGACATTAGGGTTACATTTATTTAATATGCAGGGAGTAAAATAAGAGCCATTAATTATTAGTTGTGAGTATATTAGTTTTTTGAAAGGGGAAAGTTTAATAGTGGATTCTATAGGCCTAAGTTTTTGGTCTTCCCTAAGATCAATACTATGTTGATTCCAATAGTTAGAAAATAATAGTGTATTTTGAAATTTAGAGGCCACCACCAATTTATAGGTATTTGATATCATACTTTCTTTGTTAGGATATTTATGAAATCTATTATCCCAGCTATATCGGTTTCGATATTCGGTTCATCAGCCACAATTGTTGTTATAGGTTCCCTGATTTGGTGTATGATAATAATGTATTGCTGACCTAATTTTAGTTCATATATCGGTTCTCATAGCGATTTCTCCTTATATCTATGTATATCCCATACGATGCATTCTTTGATTAAATGATAGTCTGAGAGACTGATCATTTTATTGTTTAGCCTGATGTTGGCATTCATATGAATTGGTTGAAGAAAGGGAAGGGCCCTATCCAGCTCCATATATTTTATTAAACTTTGAAAAGTTTTAACTCTTTGCTTTGGAATACTACTCATAGGAAGGCTATTTAAACTTATAGAAGTTAAGAAGGGGAGAGCTTTGGGGTTAAATTTGTTGCTACTTACATGGTTGTGCCAAATGTTCACCCATAGAGGGTGCCATGTATCTCCCTTCAAGTCAAAATTTGATGTGAAAATAACTTATTTGCATAGATAATCCAGTAATACAGTCAAAAGTCTGGCAAGCCTAACCCTCCTTTTTTCAGGTAACTTAATTTTTTATAACTTATTCTAACAGCTTTTGGGAACCAAATGAATTTGGTCAGCTCTTTATTAATTTTTTGGAAAAAGTCATTAGTAATGACTAGGTTTGAGGCATTAAACTGATACAGTAATTTAGGTAAGACAGTCATCCTGACAATTGCCACTTTAGATAACAAGGACAGATTTAGTTGCTGCCACCTGTGAAGATCCTGTAGAGTTTTAATAATGTTAGTGAATCCTTTGGGAATGTTGAATTGAGCCATAGCCGCAAATAGGAAATTCCAACTTACTCTGTCAAACGCTGTACAAGCATCAAGTACTAATCCATAACTCGGGTTCTTAACATTTTTATTGAGATGTAACATGACAACTAACATTAAAGTATTGTCCCAAGTCTGCCTGTTTGACATAAAACTAGTTTGTTCAGGGGTAATTATATAGGACATTACTTTTTTTAGTCTCTCAGCTAGGATTGAAGACAAAATTTTAATGTCCACATTAATTAGGGAAATTGGCCTATAATTATGTGGGTTTGACCTGTTCAGACTGTTTTTAGGAATAAAGATTGTTTTGGAATTGTTTAAATAACAATCATATATGCCGTACTCCTTAACATAATTATAGACTTTCAACAGGATAGATGACAAGATCTGGTTAAATGTTTTACAACATTCTGTGGTATATCCATCCAGACCTGGCACTTTACCTTTGTTTAATTTCCCTATGACATAAATTATTTCTTGTTGATTAAGAGGAGTATTTAGGAGCTCTATGTGACTCTTTTTTAATTTAGGAAATGTAATATTATTAATAATTTCTTCGGAAGATGGTTGTTGGTTTCTCAGACCATATAGTTCTAAATAGATCTAATGAAAGAGTTCTGCTATTTGTGTATCTGTTTTATATATCTTATCTTGATAGTGAAGTAATGAAATTCTAGCTGTTTCTCGTCTATTTGCAACAATTCTAGCCAAGACTTTAGATGGGAATTGCGCCCATTCTGAGTATTTAGCTATGCATCTAAGCATACATGTAATAATTATGCTGGTGTAATTCATGCACTTGCCTTTGGGTATGATTTATTAGACATTCATTCTCAGGATTAGGTTTAAGTTGAAGTTTTCAACTTTTGTTATTATTATTATTTTTTGTTATTACTGATAAATATCAAAATATATTAACAACAGCTTATTCTTCACTAATTAAGCCCTAGATTTGTGGATTATAGATTTGTGGAATGTGAGGGGGTTACAAGATAAAAATAAGAAAAATCTGTTATTGCACCTATTTTACAAATCAGAGGCACATATATGTTTTTTACAAGAAATGCACATGCTTAGAGAAAATTGGAAAGGTGTCTTAAATAAAAAATGGATTAAAACAATAGTTGTGAATGGAGATATTTCTAACTCTAAAGGTGTAGCTATTATTATTAAAAAGTCTTTTCAGCAAGTAATCACAGATCATCACTCGGATGAAAGGGGTAGATGGTGTTATTTCATAGCTCTAAACACATCCAATAGAAAACCAACCATTTTTCTTAATGTTTATGGTCCTTGTCAGAAACAGCAAGATTTCATTTTAGAAATACACAATATCCTAAGAAAATTCCCTGATCATAAGTACATATTAAGTTGGGATTGGAATGCAGGTATTGACCCAGGGATAGACCGTACCAGTAACCCCCTATCAAAAAACTGGCAAACCTCAACTGCCCTAAGTGAACTCATAGCTAATTTAGGTTTAATAGACCCTATTTCATTTGGGGAAGGAAAAGAGAGAAAATGTCTATACACATACTACTCTAAATGTCATAACACATAGCCAAGGATAGATTTCTTCCTTATTTCTGAGACTTTGGCAGAGGGGGATATTAAATAATCTGTGGAACCAAGGCACTTCTCAGATCACTCAAAAATCACCCTGAAATTAGGTCTTCCTGATAAATCAACAGAAAGGATCAGAAATTGTAATTGGTCCTTAAATAGTAATCTATTACTTAAATCAGAGGTAGTTCGAGAGATATCAGATATCTTGTTACATTTGGATATGAATATGGAGAGTTCTAATATGCCATTCGATATACAATGGGCAGCTTGCAAAGCATAGATGAGAGGGTCCTTATTCAGAAAGAAACATACTTTAAAAGTTTATTTAAGGAAAAAGAAAATAAATTAATGTCTGATTTGATAGAATAAGAAAAACAAGTTCCAGTTTGGGGTATTGACATAAATCACTTGTCTAAAGATTGATGTGTTGCCATAATATCAAGGGTTTGATTTCAATGTATGCCACAGCATTTAGTATTGTCACATTATACTTCTTTTATATTTTTAATTACACACATGCAATTATATCTCAATTTATGACTTCTTATAAACATGTTTAAATTACTGAGGCAGTAAAGCATTTGAAAGGACATCCACCCCCCTAACAGGAAGACTAAATAAACCAACCTTATTGTAATTCTGTCTTTAGCATTTACTTCCTCTCCTAACCTTCTTTATCCCCATAGCAAGCACTTCATGGTACAGATCATGACAGATTAAGAATGAGGACCCATCATGATGTCCAGAAACATCACATAAAATCAACATTTGGTATGTCTCTGTCCATCATTCTTTCTCTTCATCCCTTTTATCTCAACCATTTTACTACTGTCTGTTTCTTAGTCTGATGGATGAAAATTTCATCTTATGGTATTTGTATATGGTTATTACTTGGTTAAAGGGTAAAACCTGCGTATTCCCTTGCTTTAATAAATTATTACTGCCCCTTCAACTGTATGATTTTTAGAGATGTGATATAGGATGTCTTTGTTGGTGTGTTCAGATAATGATCTGATGTATGTGTTTATTTTGGCATATTTCCAGGGTTCTAATCCAGAAGCAGGCTGTTATGAGTAGGTGTTATATTTGCATCTGTGTACCTTCCTTCTGTTTTATTAGTTGTATTCCTTAGCATTTGCATGAGGTCTGGCAAAAAGCAAGCGTACTGCCTGATGCTAAATGGACGTTCAAGCGTTATGGCAGGAACTTGTGCTTTTTTGAGTTAAACCACATATGGGATATTTACCTTGGCACAAATACACTTATGCCCACTGCCTTACAGTAACACAGAGTAAAAGTAAGAAGCTGTGGTATGGTTAGTCTTACATATCTGCCAGGCTGTTGGATATCACATAATGTCTAAGAGAGGTTACAACTGATATAAGTGTTATAAAGGCTGCTGCCTAACTAATGCCTTAACTCAACCTGTTGAAAGTGTGTCTTACATTACAGAATTATGGCCTCCTTTCTGGTGAGCAGGGCTAGTCAACCTGTCTGCAAAGTTATTGTATATACTGGCAACAGACCTCTCAGCTGTACCGAATTCCTCTGTATTCACTGGTTTTGAGGTCAAAATATTGGGGTGCCACAAATCCACGAGTGGCCCCCTTCATTTCTGAAGTTGCTGGTCTTTTTTATTTTTTATTTTTCAAATTATTGCTGATGTCATCATGTCCAAAGAGTGCGGGATGACATCAGCATCATGAGCAGACTGCCAGAGTGTCGGAATACAGCTAGGCTTGAGGGGGTGTGAACTACTGATTGTGTTTGTATATTATCAGCCAAAGAAATACCTGCGCAGGCTAGTCATCGTGGAACACAGTAGTTAATTATTGCAGAGTGCAGACATAGACAGCAAGCTTTGTAGTGATGTTCCTCAACTAAAATCTAACATTTTAAACTAAAAAGTAATTTTCTTTCCTCTCTCCTTCAGGTGATGTATTATTTAGAAATGATAGGGTAAAGGAAGGGGAGGTGTAATGTTAATGCTGCAACAAGTACCATGTTGTGCAATATGAACAGACTATGTTTAGGGCTGCTGATTTCCTAGAGTGCTCTAACTCACTAAAGCTTAAGGCACTTTGCACTTATGCAAGCAGTGAAACGTTTAAGCACAACGCAACAGGTTTGCACGCTTTGCTCAGCCAAGTTTAAATGCTGTTTGAGAGTGAAATAGAAATCTGAAGGAGGAACCTTTGTTGCTGATGTAGCATAGTGGTTAGAGCACTGGTTTAGCATGTAAGGTTCAAAACTCAGCTCTGGCTGATATATTTTATGAATGGAAGCAGTTGTAAATTCATTTTTATGACTTGGAATGATATTTGTAAGTTATATGCCTCACGTATGGTACTGTAGGGCTTGGAGAATGCCATATGTAAATGAAAAATGTTTTTTTTAAATAATTGTTTGCAGCCAGCTAAGCCTGCTGCAGCTCTGCTGAAACCAGCTAAGGATTGCTTATGCATTAATATCTAAGCAATCCTTAGCTACCATAAGCTTTGCTTAGCTGGTTTAAGCATTGCTAAGTGGATTTGCATGGACCTAAGCGAAGCTAAGCGGACGTAAGCATCACTTACCTTCACACAAACCCACACACAACTGCTTTTAACCACTTTAATCCCTCTGTGTCATCCACAGTGTGTTTTGCCTAGCAACAAAATAACTGGTTCTGCCAGGGCTTGGACCCAGGAACCTTTATACTATAGTTAGACAACATACCACTAGGCCATCTAGGATTTGGAAATTCAATTGTTTTATTCATATATATCCTGCAATACAGTCATTCCACAGTACAGAAACATTCTGTAGAATAAAAGTCTGTTTTTTTACATGTACAAATACACATGTATATATGGATGGAGATGCATATATATGGAGAAATATATAAATAATATTAATACAGATACACATATAAAATATATATTTTTAGAAATGCATGTATAGATAGAAAAGTAAATTAATACATACATATATATATGTACATTATATATATATATATATATATATATATATATATATATATATATAGATATATATATAGATATATACATATATAATAAATATATATATATATATATATATATATATATTCATACTTATACGTATAGACATATTTTATATGCATAAATATGTATTGGAATTGTACATCAGATCCATACCCCAAACCTCTTACTGTAACAAAACTGTCCAAAGGATGTCAGAATGGTGGTCAATGTGCCCAAAATAGGGACCACTGTGAAATATTGCCCTTATTCCTCTGTCTCCAGCAGCAACTATTCTGCCTTGCAACAAAATTATCAGTCCTGCCAAGTCCTGAAGTCAGGGTCCTGTACACCATAGTCAGAGCAATGTATAACTACATCATGTGAGCTCCATAAAATGTGGATGCTTTTCCAAACATATCAGTCAGTGCAGTCATTCAACAGTAGGGAAAAGTTTTTGTAGAATCAGTCAGGTTTTCTACACATACATGTATTTATGTATGGTGATGCATATATGTGGACAAACCTAGACAAAATATATCTATAGAGATATACATGTAAAATATATACATAGCTACATACACATATATATAGACAAGTGTGTTAATACATACACATACATATATAAATATAAATATGTATATATATATATATATATATATATATATATGTGTGTGTGTGTGTGTGTGTGTGTGTGTGTGTGTGTGTGTGTGTGTGTGTGTGTGTGTGTGTGTGTGTGTGTGTGTGTGTGTGTGTGTGTGTGTGTGTGTGTGTGTGTATACATGATTATACCTAAATATATAATAACTACAAACAAATGCAATCTGAGGGTCATGCTGCTCAACACTAGAAGTCTTAATCTCAAAAGCCACTCACTCAAAACACTCCTTATTCTCAAAGGATGTGCACATGTCCAGACTGGTAGCCCACCATAATGCATCACAGATACTGCAGGTGTAGCTAACATGGGGTAAGACAGCAATTCAAGTTGTAGCCTGCTATAGGTTAGTCAAACCCCATGTTCCTAAGCACTCTGGAGAATATTACTGTCCAACCTAACACTCTCATACTAGTTAACCTCAACTAACCCTCCATTAACTGTGAAAGCTGCTCATGTATCAATACACTTGCCAAATATTTCCTGGAATGCATTCATTCCAATGGCCTGGACCAGCTAATTTCTATACCCACTACATCTTTGACCTAGTCAGTACTAACATGGGTGACTGTTGCTGTACAACAATAGTCAACTCCGCTATGGTTAGATCTGACCACAATGTCATCACCTTAGTAATCCACATCCCACCCACTCCTTGCAAAGGTAACCACCATGAAAAACCTTTCCAAAGCTAACTTTGGCCTTCAAAAAACAGAGGTGGCTAACCCCACAGCACCCATGCAAATGGAGACTACTTGCATGATCTCCAAATCACACACCAATGCAGTATGAATATGTACACAAATGCATGGATTCTGGCATACCCAATAGAAAAAGACGCTCCCCTCCAGAAAAAGGAAGCTAATCTGGTGGCCTCCTGCCCAAAGAAAGAAAGAAACTCTACAACAGAAGGAGGAAACCGATATGGAATAAGGTGAAGTCCCAAGACTGGAAGATCCCCCTTATCAGCCTCAACAAAAAGATGACATTCCTGATCAAATACTCTAAAGCTAGCTGTGAAAACAGAATTGTAGCACACAGTAAAACAAGCACAAGGCCTCCTAAAATTGTGTAAAGAATCTTCATGCCAATACCAACATGTGCTCTGAGCAACTGCACAATAGTACCTCCTATACTGAGCCAGCAGATATTGCCAATATACTGGTACACAGATTCAGTGGCAACTTTACCCCTTTCCCCTTCCCCCAAAGGACAAATCACAATACCAGTACACTGCCATGCACCCAGTAGTACTGCTGCTTGGGTTAAAACACCACTGTCCAAGGCCAAGAATACAGCTCCTATTGGACCTGGCAATATCCCTGGCTGTCTTCTGCATGAACTACAGAGTGAACTGGCACCTCACCTGTGTGCCCTGTTCAATCACAGCCTCACTTCAGGCTATGTTCCTACTGACTGTTGCACTGTTGCTGAGTGTGGATGAAGGGAAGTTGGTTCATACAGCCTAATTCAATCTGGCCAAGCCCTTTGATAACATTCCCCACTCAGCAATCATGGATAAACTCAATAAGTTATGCATCAACCCCTATAATAGTAGGTGGGTTGCAAACTGTCTCACAGATAGAACCCACAGTGTGAAAGTAGCTGACCCCAAGTCAGACTGCTGATCAGCCATGAGTGGAGTTCCACAGGGTTCAGTCATGGGTCCTCTCCTGTTTAGTATCAACTTCTCTAAAGTCCATGCCAACATGAAGGGACTCTGGCTGACAATGTTTGCAATCGATTGCAAGTTGGGAGCTATTAACTACCCAAGTGATGTTGACATCCTACAGAAAGGACCCACTGAGACCAATAACTGGTGTCAGAGCCATGGCCTTAAGCTCAATGTCAAAGAATGCATTGTCATCTCCCTTTGTGGTGTCAGGCACTACAGGGATGTTACAGCACCACAAATCAGACACCAGTGTGAAAGTACATACCCACAACCAATTACTATTGTCACAGTCACATACCGGTAGGTCAGGTGAACAGAAGTGTATACGGACTGTGTGAAGAAATACATAATAGTTTTCAAGTCACACCCTACCCCTACTTATAGTGCCCCAATTCTCAGTGAGGTCTGAATCCTGACCATGGTAGAGGACACATCTCAGTCTGCCCCTACAAAGGCATGCAACCAATAGACCAGCAGACACTGGAGCAGCATGCACAGTCAGATAAATAAAGATATAACACTTACAGGTACCCCCTTCCATACCCAGCCCAAATAACATGTACACATGACATGTGTACACAATCCTGACAGTTTTTCAACAATGGCCAGACATACACAGACCTCTCAAATGTACAGTTCACCTCTGAATGTACAAGCTCAGGACTAATATCTATGGCCTCTTCCATGTAACATGTCTGTGGGTCTACTACATCACTGGGATGGTATGAGGAATGAAAGCAAGAAATGATACTAAATACATCTGAGCCTCATAGTGCATTATGTCTGGACAAAGCCTGACATCATGTGGGGACAGAGGCACAAACACAGGCATAGATTGGACATATTGCTGTCAGATATTTAGACATATGCTGATGTTACTGGGTTTTTGTAACATATCCTTTATGAGGAATATGAAGTCAGTAATACCAATGGATTCTTGTATTTACTGACTGCATTCCCCAGAGTCCCTGACTGATTTTCCAAGGATAAAAACATACAGCTGCAACATCAAGAATAAGATAGTATAGTACTCTGAGTCCCAGCTCTGAATGCAGAGGTGCATGGTTGGAGTACTATGATAGGCAATCTAATTTTACATGGAAAAGCAGTGTCAAAAGTACTAATTTCATAATACAATATGTGTGGAATCATATTTGTCAACCAGTGTACTGTAGGTGGTGTAACATGAAAGTCTGAATGCATATAACATGTGATACTACCCATGTATAAAAATAAAAAAGAAAATAATTGTGATACTACCCATGTATACCCAAGTGTTCTGTACAGTATAGTCACACCCACTGCTACTGTAATGAGAGCATATAAAAGCATGTTATGTACAGGAAATGAAATTAACTTATTACATGATGTCATTACTCTGCTATTTTATGAGACTGGAATGTGAGCAATGTTTACCAGGGCTGAGCTATGCTTAGCAGGTTTACACATTGCTTAAATGTGAATGATAACTGGTAGTTAGCTCTGCTAAGCATATTTGCGCACTGTATATTAGCTCACACACCTCCAGGATGTCTTCCTCACAGTAAGAGAATGGGCCAACGCCCACATGAGGTACTCAGTTATAGGTGTGTGTTGTCATGACATTGGCTATTGAAAGAACTACACGGTTGCTCTGCATGCAATTAGCAATGGGGGAACACCAATTGGTGATCAGGCCATCACATGGTCATGAGCATTCCCTACAAAACACAAGCTGCTGCCTATGCAACACAGATGTACACCCTACATATGTGTGGAGAGGGAGAGGGAGAGGGAGAAACTTGGGAAAAGATAATAAATAACAGCATATAACCAACTATAGTTTGAAAAATACAAAGACAGGTATGTCGAACAAGTAAGCATCTCATGGACTGCAGGAGACGGTATGTAAGAATGTGAAAGAGGTGGGTTAACATATATGTCTCAACAAAGCTTGCTGTACTAATTTATTGCTGAACAGAAACTATGGCCATAGCATCAGGATCTGTCTGCAGTGACATAGATCATCGGTAAGGCCCCAGGAAAGGATGGCTCACATATGTCTACTACTGGGGTGTGTTGAACAATACTAACTTTGACAATGCTAGACCAGCTAATGGGATATTGTATATATCCATATCTTACTTGTGAATACAACTAGTCTATACTTGTTTGTCTCAGATATGTGAGACACCTATATCTGCATGGTATTTCATAGTAAAGTACTGCTGCGGATGTGTGTTGAACTGCATGTTATATACTGAGATCATAACATTTAACTGTCCAGTGTTATGCACTTTGACCATATGTGTGCCTCATATTTGTAGTCATTTCTCCACTCATTTACACACAGATATTCAGTCGTAGTCCTGCTGACCTTCATTACTCCCCTCTCTACAGCATATTTCCACCTCTGCAGGGTCTCCTAAATTGGTTCCCTACTCTCAATACAGATCATACTCAATGCTATCCTTCCATAGTTACCACAGATCTGCACATCACCCTTATACTTAATACCATACCCAAGCACATTCTCTCCACTCCTCATGCAACCTCACACACCCAAGATATCAGTAAATAGTGTGGCTAAACACACCACTGCCATTTCTCCTAAACACCGCCATGCTTCCACAGGTATGTAATGTGGGCCAACAGCCTTCCCAATATTCATCCCCTTCACAGCTATCCTTACAAATTCCTTGTTAAGCTGTTGCACTTTCTGATTCACAATACCCACATCATCCAATCTTCTCTGTCTCATTCTCTGCAATCATCAGCCTCTCAAAGTACTCTGTCTGTGTGGTTAACACACTCTCCTCACTTGTGAGTACATTTACCTCATTATCCTTTACCACCCTTGTCTGCTGCACATCTTTCCTAGCTCAGTACATCTGTCTAGCCAATCGTACAACTCCTGTCATCCCTTCTTAGTGTCCAAACTGTCATACAACTCTTCATATGTCTCATCCTTAGCCTTTGCCACATCTCCCTTTGCCATGCACCTCATCTCCTCACACTCCTGTCTACTTTCCTCATATCTAATGACTGTCTCACTCCTTCTTCCCCATCCTCTTTCTCTGTATACTGTCTTGTACTTCTTCAGTCCACCACCAGGTCTACTTGTACTACTTCCTCCATCCACATGACACACCAAGCACCTTTCTAGCCATCTCCTTTAGTAGCTCTGCTGTACTTAACCATATATGTGGTGAATTGACAGTGCCACCCAGTGTCTGTCTTAGCTCTACCTTGAACTCCACCTTATGATCACCCTTTTCCAATTCACACCATATGATCCTTGCTTCTGAACTCACACTCCCCCTCTTCTTGATCACCAACATCATCCTGCAGACCAACATTCTATGCTGCCTAAATACACTTTCCCCTTCACCACTTTACAGTCACCAATCACCTTCAAAATGGCCCTCCCACATTGGATATATTCCACCTGAGAGCATCTTGCTACAGTCTTGTAACTCACCCTATGCTCCTCCCTCGTGTTATAGTACATATTCACCACAGCCATGTCCATCTGTTTTGCAAAATCCACTACCATCTTACAGTCTGCATTCCTTTTAACATCATGCATACCTATCACTCCCACAGACTCTCTGTTCCCTTCACCAATATGCCCATTGCAATGACCACTCTGTCACCCTTGGATACAGTCATCACCACATCATACAAATGACATCACATTTCTCTTTGTCATCCATCACACAACCAAGTTGTGTAGCATATGAGCCCATGCCAACCTTGGAGCACACACCCCAGTACAACACCAGGGTACAGAGGCCAACATGCTGGAGGTGGGTGGCACCCACACAATGGGCAGGGGGCATGCAGGTGAGGGCCCAGTTGGGATTAGTACACTAATGTATCAAACATATTTGTATCTGTATTGTATCTACATCCATGTGTCTGGTCCGATTGCAGTTGTGGATGGGGTTTTCTAATGCACAGAGGTGCACATCTATGGTGAGGACAGAATATTGTGTATTATTGGGGTTTGCACTGTTAATGTGCAGACATGCTGCATCCATCCTGTACCAAGGCCACATGTGAGTCTGACAATACCTCTCTCTCACAGCTACCTAGGATCCCTGGTCTGCATATGGGGCAGTAGCCTGAAGCTGGTGAGTATGACATTGTTCTTTTGTGGCCTGGCCCAGGCATGTGAAGGCCATGCAATTTACCATGCACACAACTATCAGTAATAGCTATATTGCTTTATGTGCATGTTGACTTGTGGTGAGGTTAACTGTATTGCATCACAATGGTCACCATCTGGGTCTATCTGAGGTGAATTCAACATTCCTGTAGCATACCTCAGAACTTGTCAGTGCAAGATGTCTGGACAGAGGCTAGCAAAATGGGCTGAACAAACGCCCTAAGGTAGGGATATATGTGACAAATTACTGGTATACAGTGTATATAAATTGTGCACACACTCCTGTTAAGATGCAAGTTGTTTCTGACACATACAAACTGGGACCACAATATGTCTGTCCACACCTCTTCCAACCTATAATGTGATTCATAACATGAACAGTTCAGTTGTAAAACCAAGCATCTGGACTCATGTATTGCACCTACAAGGCTGGCCACCTGAGAGGGTGGCAGACATTGTATCAGCATAATGTTTCAGTCAGGTAGAATACCTGATGCTGCCATATGTGTCACTTACTGTGGCCTAGTTGGCTACAATATCACATACATGGGCATTGGTAAGGCATACAGACAACTTCCAAATACATATAGGTTGCAAACATCTGGACATTCCAGACACATCTGTACAGAAGACTGTACAATGGTTTAACTTGCTGAATGTGAGGCAGATGCTTTTACCGCACTATATAAAGTAATGGCATCAGGAGGTGGTCACCAGCCATGTATGGTACACACATCAAAATGGTATAAGCCACACAAGATAGGATCCTCACACACACACACACACACACACACACACACACACACACACACACACACACACACACACACACACACACACACACACACACACACACACACAGTTGCTAGTATTTGGATTAGAACTCCTGCCTAGCTAGTTATTTTTACTAGATTGCTATGCAGTTATCAGACATTCCATAGAGCTTATACATTTTCACCTACTCCAAAGGTACTTCTAAGGTGGATGACATCAACAGGACTACAAAATTGGAGTGAGGGGAACTGCAAAGGGTGGTACAGAAGTAAAAAATGGTATAACCCACACACTACATGATTCTCACACAAACATTTACCAGTTTGAAATTAGACCTCCTGCCTATGTAGTTATTGCTGCTATAGTGCGACGCAGTTATCAGACACACCACATAACTTATACAGTTTCATGTACTCCAAAGGTACTTCTAAGGTGGATGACATCAACAGGACTACTAAATTTGAGTGAGGGGAAGTGTAAAGGGTGGCACAGAAGTCAAAAATGGTATAATCCACACCCTACATGATTTTCACACAAGTGCCAGTAATGAAATTAGAATGCCTGCTTATCTAGTTATTTCTACTATAGTGCTACACAGTTATCAGACACCCCACAGAGGTTACACATTTTAACCTACTCCAAGCGTACTTCTAAGTGGATGACATCAACAGGACTGCTAAATTGGGGCAAGGGGAAGTGTGAAGGGTAGTACAGAAGTCAAAATTGTATAAACCAGAGAGTATATGATTCACACACACACACACACACACACACACACACACACACACACACACACACACACACACACACACACACACACACACACACACACACACACACACACATGCACACAAACAATTGTCAGTACTGGGATTAGAACTCCTGCCTATCTAGTTATGCCTACTATAGTGTTACACAGTTACCAAGCACACTACAGAGCATAGTGAACTTTCTCATGGCCAAAGCTGCCAATAATTGCACAGCTGAGGGAAAGTATTACAGGTGGCAGAAAGTCTGCCTTCAATTTCACCCTTACATCATGCTAGTTCTTTCTGTCTTGCACTTCAAATAACATTATAGCTTGACACTTCACCAGGTTATTGTATCAATACATGTGGCACACCTGGGAGCCATCAGCAGTGCTCATTCATCACAGAAGTAGCCCCAATACTTACTAGTTATGCCCACCACTCCTGGCATGATTGAAGTGCAGTTTTCTGTGCTTTCACCCATTAACCTACAGGCAACTATTTCATTTATTCCAGACTCTAATTTCATATTTGCATCCAACAAATACTAAGCCAATTGTAAATAGCTTCTTATAATTCTCTAACTGTACTATTCCATTTCAAGAAACTGTATATTTACAAATTAAATATTTGTTTTCTGTACTTATTGTAACCTAAAATTTAATTGTAACTGCTGTAATCTTTGTTTTGTCTTGGAGCTTTTCTCCCCAGGACTCCATTCAAAATGGGTTTTTACTGGCCCAATGGACTATCCTGGTTAACAAACTGCAAATAAATAAATAAAATAAAATAAATAAACCTGGTGCACTTGCCCATTCTGAGGTACTGTTGCAACTGCCTCATGTACACAGACAACCCTCTCCTCTAAACTCCAAACACTCAAACATAAGAGTTACGCATATATCACCCAATGTAGACATATGCACTCTCCAGCAAAGACTGGACAAGCAGGTCAAGAGGATAAGATCAACACTTGCACCATACCATGTGGAACACATACATCACCATGACACCCACTTTGACAGCCATGACATACAGTGAAAAGCCACACACCCACCTTCACAGAGGCACTCAATGGACATTTACCCAAACAGCACAGACCAGCAAGACAGACACCCACTCAGACACCACAACATTGCACATGCCAAGGGACACATATTTCACCTACACAGTGTGCCCCTCAACCTAAGCTCCTAAGGCTAACCACCTTGCACAATACAGTGATCATGGGTAACTCAATACTGAGGCACACACATATCCCACTCACTAAGTTGAATATGGAGCAAGTAACAGCCAAATATCTATCACATGCCAGCATCCAATACATGACACAGCCAGTCATGGTACTCCACAACAATGACAAGTATCACTCTGTATCCATGTGGGTCTGAATGACCTGGGGCACACCTCCCTGGACTACATCACAAGAGGCATGGTTTAACTCTCTGATTATGTGGTACAGGCAGGTGTGACAATAGCCATGAACAGTATACTGCCTTCACCCAGAATGATACTGCACTACTATCAACAGATGATTGACTGCAACATTGGCTTATGTGTTTTGTGTCATTCTCAGGAGATCCAGTATCCTTCTGCTTGGAATACATTATTGACAGACATCAATGACTTGCCACAGATGTCCTACATCTGTCTGCCCTGGGTTTCCAGGTACTGGCTAAGTGTCTTGCCAGCCCTATAATGCCTCTTTAGGCAGTGTTCCAAATGTAATTACCACCATAACAGGTATACATGTATGCAATCTGAGGGTCATGCTGCTCAACAGCAGACATCTAACTGTCAGGATGCAGTCACTCAAAGCACTCTTCAGAGTGGAGGACATAAACATTTCTGCTGTAATGGAGAGGTGGTTCACAGCAGCAGACAGCAGCCCTGCAGTAACATGCTATAATGCATTCCATACCTGTCAGCCCCCAAACATGGACCACACCACACCTCCACAGGTGATGTTGTTTCCATATTTATTATGGATAGGAACACCTCCAGACTAGTATTCCAGCATAATGCATCGGATATACTTCCAGTACAACTGCCTTAGGGTAATAGTGCAATCCCGACCATAGCCTGCTATGGGTCCACATCTATGTCCCTAGACTGTCAATGCACATTCCTCAACACCCTGCCATTTATGAAGGTCCAACAACACTTACATAGTAGGAGACTTCAACTACCCCTCCAACACCTGGGGAAAGTAGCCAAGTGCCAGTACAGTGGACTAACACTTCCTGGAATTTATCATTTCCATTGCCCTGGACTGGCTCATGCTGACCCCTGGTAGAGGATGCAACAACCTTGACCTGTGTTGACCACTTAAATATGGGACTGTTGCTCATCCACAGTTGTCAATCCCTACCAGTTGAGATCCATGCAGGCTGTAATCAACATGGAACTCAACATGTCAGCTACACCCCCACAAAGGTAACCAACTTGCAAAACCTCTCTAAAAATGACTTTGCAGCCATAAAAATGAGTGGATGACTTCACTGCACCCATGGCAATGGGAAATAGCTGCATGGCTGTTGAATCTTACACATATGCAATGTACAAACAAGGACATTAATGCATGGTACTGGCCATAGCCAACAGAACCCAGACACTGTCCTCCAAACACTGACAGACAATGTGATGGTCCCCTGCAATTACTAAAGTGTACAACAGAAGGAGGACACAGTTGCAGAAAAAGGTGGTGTCCCATGACTGTTGAACTCCCTTATTAGCCTCACACACAACTTGGGATCCCTCATGGAATCCCCCTACAGGCATCTATGAAGGTAGAAATGCAGCAGACACTGACAATAATCACAAAAGCCTTTGACCGTTACATCAACAATCTCCACAGCATTAAACACAAGTGTTGTGAGTTAATTCACAATGCTAATTCCTATCCTGAGACAACAGATATTGGCCACAATCTTGGCAACACATTCAGTGCCAGCTTTACCCCTCTCTACCCCCACAAGTGTACAATCACAATGGCAGATGAATGGCAGGTGCTCAGCAGTACCGCAGGCCAGGTTAGAACTGCATTGTCCACAGGCAAGAATACAGCTTCCATGGGACATGGCTGTGTTCTACATGACATACAAAGTGACCTTGGACCAAATCTGTGGGCAGGGGTGCTCAGAGAAGAATGGCTG
Organism: Protopterus annectens; assembly: GCF_019279795.1. Lineage (NCBI taxonomy): Eukaryota > Metazoa > Chordata > Ceratodontiformes > Protopteridae > Protopterus > Protopterus annectens. The sequence goes on from NC_056731.1 coordinate 1,791,523,760, forward strand.
CCCATCCAGCCCATGTTAAGAGTGCCACTGCTGCAGTAACTAGACCCATGTTTCAGTCTGTAATGGATGCACAGGCAAGTAACAAATGTAACAACAGACAAATGTGCAGGCTGGTTGAAGAACATCTCCCTGGTGCATGTGGCAATTTTTGTGAACTCATTGGGATCCTGCATGAGGGCAATGAGATTGCTGATAGACAGTGGGGGTCAGGTCATGGCACTCCTTCACTGCAGAGTATCTGTGTTTGAATGTTTGCTGGAAGGGAGGCATCAGCCATGTGGAGGTAGCTCAGCACCACAATCAGCTGGGCGTGCATGGGGCCATCCACCATAATGCTCCCATATGGACAGTTACACCAGCAATACTGAGGGTGGTGTGATGTCCACACCAAGATGCAGCAGGCCATTGGCACGTCTTCCTGGCCTGTCCCAACAGGGATGCAGATCCAGCGAACAATCATCACCATCAGGGAACTTTACTATGTCTAGACTTGTCCCTGGTGGTGCCCGTGATACCCTTGCAGGTCTGGTTCTCATGTCCATGGCCAGAGATGGTGAACTGCACACCCTGCCATGTACAGGCTATAGCTGTCCAAAAAACATCAGAGTAGGGCAGCCACATGGGGTGTCTGTGTGCATGCAGACACACACACACACACACACACACACACACACACACACACACACACACACACACACACACACACACACACACACACACACACACACACACACATATCACAATTAGTATAAGGTCACCGCCACCCACATGCACCACACCTGCACAGGCCATGCCATTCCCACACACCAAACACACACTCATACTGTCAACCAAATAGCACAGCCTAGGCTTCTGGAAAAAACACCTGTGCATATGATGAAACCTGTACCAGATCCCTGCCATCAAAACCATTGATGCAGGGACATGCATATATGGGTCAGATGCGCAGGATGAACTTACTAAATTGTTGATATGTAATGCTCGGTAAGTTGCTGTCATCTGACATTTGTAAGTGGTACACACCATAGTGTGTGTACAGTGTTAGCCATGATGCCTTATTGCTATCATTAATGCTGAGTAAATGTGTTCTCACATGCTGTATCCCGTTACTGTTCTAGGCATCTGTGTGCCACCAGGATGTATCCCTGCAGCAACACCAAGGGGTATGGCAGTGTGGTAACACATCAACCATGTCGCAGGCAGGGTACACCTGTATCTGCCTGGATTTCCCAGGTCTGTAGCACAGTGATTGCAGATGCCTCACAGATTATAGGGCTGAGGGTTGTACATGGGTATATGTTGATTTACAACATCTATTGTAGAGTGGAGAATGATACATGTTGTGGTTTGGACACACCTCTGATTGCTAATAACCACAGCCACAGGGGATATTCATCAACCAAACACACTGAGATTACTATAAACACACACACACACACACACACACACACACACACACACACACACACACACACACTTGCCAGTACTGAGATCCATAGATTCATTACTTCATAGATGTGTAGTAGGTGAATAGGCCTGAAGGCTCTAGAAGACTAGACCAAGGGAATATTCTGGCATCAGGCCACATGACAAGAGTCCCCAGTGTGGCTCATGAGTATAGTCACTGGAGTGGTCCCCAGGGGTGAGTATTGTATTCCCCATCCTCTCATCCAGATGTCTATTGTAAGGGGCCAGTGATGTGCACTGCTTCACATGAATGTGATTTATATTCCATAACATGGACAGTGTCTGGGTTGTGAATCTGTCCCACAAGCATGTCCTTTGAAGTGTGGAAGTGTGCTTGAGGTCTCTGGGCCATGTTGTGTGGACATATTGGTATCTTCAGATGTAGCATTCCTGACCTAGTTTGGTGAGACATGGCTTTGTAACTGATGTAGTGATTGCACCCACATAGACAGTATGATATTGGGATTCATTGGAGTTATTGGAGTCTGTCCATACAGGGCATGTGTATAAAACATGGTATGCTCTTTGTGGGGTACATTTGCAGACTCTACAGTTGTTGAAGATGTCCAGTGGGGTACTTGGCAAAAAGGCCACTGTACACATTGGGCTACTGAGAGATGGGTACAGGGTGACCATGTCCTTTTACTTGCTGGTCAACAGACAGCTGACTGTCAACCTGTGTTCCCCATTCTGTTATAACAATGTCACTGTTCAGTGGGCTTCCACCAATGTATTACTTCGTGTGAGCCATGGTGATGCCAAAGGTAATGACGGCACATCTATTGGCATTGAGATAATGTCCAGGGTTCTGACAATGGTCATAAGTGTCAGAGAGGCCTTTGTGCATGATGTCAACATCACATGGATTGGAAATGCTACCACCCACCTTACTGTTGTATGCACACATTTTCAGCCAGGGTGACTTTGTGTTCTCCTGCACTTCAGAAGGGTTGATCTCAAACATGAGAGGACATGGGCTATACCCTGTGTGACACTAGTCATGTCTGGTCATCGGATTGACATGGAGTCCGCTGCACCCACACCATGGGTACTATCTGTGAGGCAGTTTGCAAGAGAACTACTGATATAGTGGTTGATGCCTAGCCAAGTGTGTTTGTGTATGATTCCTGGGTGGAGAGTGGTCTCTAAGTATTAGAAGAGTTGCCTATATTGTTAAATATTCCATACTGTCAAATTGTCATAGCACATGGCACTACACATTTAGGGCTGTAGATTGTCTCCACCAACCTCTACAGTGTTTGACAACTATTGGCCTTGTAATGTGGATATTGGGACATATACTCGGTCATCAATATAATAATTTAGCAAAACCCATCCTCCAATGGATCCTGTTATTACACAATCACACCAACACCACCACAGGATACTGATGACACACACACACACACACACACACACACACACACACACACACACACACACACACACACACACACTTGCCAGTACTGAGTTGCAAACCCCTACCTATCTATGTATTGCTACTACTGTGTTATGCAATGATCTCATGCACCCGGAACTTAAAGGATGGATGCTGTACCAAGGTACTTCTAAGGTGAGGGACATCACCAACCCTTGTAAATAATGGCATTGGGTGATGTAGTGGGTGAGCGATTTCATGAAATACTTTACCCTGCACACACATTTACATTTGCCAGGATTGAGTTTTGAAACTCTATCTAACTATGGTTTCAGTCCTTTATGGTTACGCATTGACCACATGCACCACTGAGCTTACATGGTTTAGGGTTGTCAACAGGTACTTCTTAGTTGAATGATATCTACAGGACTGCTAAAGTAGTGCACTGAGAAGTGTATTGGATGTAAATGGGGCCAAAATCTTTAAGGTACAAACAAATGTATATAGATATATACACACACATAAACACTTGCCAGGAATGGGATTCAAACCCCTACCTATGTAATTATTGCTACTATATTCTTATGCATTTATCAGATATGCCACTGAGCTTAAACATAGAGCAGCATCCCAACATACCTGTAAAGTAAGTGACATCAGCAGCTGTTGTAAAGTATTACACTTTGAAATGTACTGGCTGTGTATGGACACAAAATACTTCAACCTACAGATACACACACACACACGCACACACACACACACACACACACACACACACACACACACACACACACACACACACACACACACACACACACACACACACACACACACACTTTTACAACTGCCAGGACTGAGATTTGAACTCCTACTTAAGTAGTGTTTTGCACTGCAGAATCACACAGTTATTGTGAGTGCCACAGAGTTAATATGTTGGAGAACCATCCAAAGGCATCTTTGAAGGTGAGTGACATCAGCAGCAGTGCTAAAGGATGGGTAAGGGAAGAGTAGTGAGTGTGAATGGCCTCAAAATCATGTCTCTACAAACACACACACACTCTCTCACAGAAACACACACACATTTTCACAGTTGCCAAGACCGGAATTAGAACTCCTACCTAACTAGTTTACTACACTATAATATTACACAGTTATCACAAGTGCCATAGAGCTTAGAGGGCTGCAAACTGCCAAAAGGGTTATTTCAAGGTGACTGACATCAGCATGGGTGCTAAAGTAGGGCAATGGTAAGTGTGAATGGCCTCAAAATCATTCATCTAGAAACACACACCCACAAAAACACACATTTTCACAACTGCCAAGACCAGGATTAGAGCTCCTACCTAACTAGTTTGCTATATTATAGTATTACAAAGGTATTGCAAGCACCACAGAGCTTATAAGGCTTCAAGCTGCCCAAAGGGTTATTTCAAGGTGGCTGACATCAGCAGGAGTGCTAATGTAGGGCAATGGGAAATGTAATGAGTGTGAAAGGCCTCAAACTCATTCATCTAGAAAACACACACACACACACACACACACACACACACACATACATACTCCACATAACTTTACATTTAACAGGACTGAGATGACAAATGCTACATGAATACTTATTTGTACTATAGTGTTACACAGTTTTCAAAAGCACCACTGAGACTATAGGGCTGAGGGCTAACCAAAGGAATTTCTACAGTAAATTACATCAGCACATCATGTGATATAGGCCAATGGAATGTGTACTGGGTGGGAAAGACCTCATAATGGGATTCCCACTGTCGCTCTCTGTCTCTTTCTTCCCCACATCTGTGCGTGTGTGTATGTTTGACATATATTATGTTGGCCTTAGATATGTGTGAGAATTCCTATGCAAAGTGTGTGTGTGTGTGTGTGTGTGTGTGTGTGTGTGTGTGTGTGTGTGTGTGTGTGTGTGTGTGTGTGTGTGTAGTATAAATGGTGTACAATATGATGTGTGTGCACAGACATCTGCGAGTAACAGATATCTTTATTCCACTGTGTTGTCAGACATGAGCTTCATTTCTCTAAGTGTAGGAACATGTATGTCCTTCTATATTTAGTGTGTGAATCCATTCCAAGGAGGGTTTTACTCCAGTCCAGGGTTTTGTGTGCTACAGCTACACCTAGCAACCTGTTTCTGCAGGATATCTGTAGATAGTTTGCCAATATGGAGACACAATGGGCGTAACATATGGGGGATACTGTAACTATTGCTGTCTGTGCTGCTTGTGTAACATGATTCGTTGTAGCATGGCTTTTCTGACATATGCACTGTTTTACTTTGTGATGTATTGTGTCATCAAGTACTGACATATATCATTCTTTGCTCACAGTTATTTACCAGGAAAATAGAAAATGAATGAAGCTGAGACCAATATTCTGAGGCATAGACTACACATTCTGGCACACTCCTGCCATTGTGGAGGGGTAGGAGACAATAGACTGCTGGTTCTGTGTAAATGGTCCAGCACCTTGGTAGTATGCTGGCTGGGGATTCCCTTTTTGTACTTTTCTCAACTTAACGGAATGGCCATATCCAGCTGGGGCCATACCTCTCAGCTGTAAAGATATACACAGGTCATCCAGAGGCATGACTCATATATCTGGTCAGTTTACATTCACAGTTTGTTTTACAAGCAGTTTTGTGGCTATGCATTCATGTGTTTGCAGTCAGGGGGTAGTATGGGCAGACATTAGAGTTTCAGACTTCACACACTCCATGATATCCATGCTTCTACACCCCCTTTGTTATTCTCTCCTCTTCCTAACATTATGAAAGCAATATCTCGGCAGTATCCCTATAGTTGGGCCTTTATCCCAGTAGTACTTATGGCCTGGTCCCTACTGGCATTTGTCAGCATGGCCTTACATTATTTTCTGTTTACTGTGTTAGGTTGTTAGTTAGGACCCTCTGGCATTCCACACACTGGCACTATGGGTGAGGCATGGTTCATAGGTTGGTTCATAGGTTCATAGGTTGGTACTAGGCTATTGGCCCTAGGGCCTATACAAGCCGAGCCATAACAATTCCCTGGATATTTCTTCCCACAATATTTACTTCTCTGGACCCCTGTCTAGCAGGGCGACTGACATGATCCCCGGGGTGAATTTCCTATCTCCCAGCCAATCATCAAGGTTCCTTTTGAAGATGGCCAAGGAGGTGCTCTGCTTGACATGTATGGGCAGTCTATTCCAGAGTATGGGGCATCTCTGGGTCAGGAACCTATCCCTCCAGCATGTTTTGTTCATTGTGATGACAAGGTTTAGATCCCTGGAGCATGTGGCTCTGAGGGATTGGGATTTCTTTAACTGGAGCATGTCCAACAGCTCAGGGTTTGACATGGCCTTGTATGTTAAGCAGAGATCACCTCTGAGTAGACGATATGCCACAGAATATAGCTGGAGTATTTTTAGACGGTCAGCATATGGCATCTGCTTTTGAGGTATTTCTGTGGCCTTTCCAGCTGTTGCAGATGTCTTGTGAGGTACATACCAAATGGGGCATTATACTCTATAATGGGTCTAATGAAGGATTAGTACAGTGGGACAATGACCTCTTTTTTCTGGATGAAAAGCCCTTAGTGATGAGGTGTGCCACATAGAAGGATTTCCTGACTGTTGTGGTGATGTAGTTATCGAAAGTGAGACCACTGTCCACCTGTGTCCCTAAGTCTCTCATCATACTTTTGATGTTTAGTGTACTGCCACCTATGTGGTAATTCATGGGTACATGTTTTTTTCCAAAGGGGATAACTATACATTTCTTGGCATTAAGCTTGAGCCCATGGCTCTGGCACCAGGCATCTGTTTCTGTAAGGCCCTTTTGTAGAATATCCACATTATTTGGGGATTCAATAATGGCTCCCAGTTTGCAGCCAAATGTGATTTTTGTTAGCCATAGTCCCTTAGTGTTGGTCTTTACTTCAGAGCAGTAGATGCCAAACAAGATTGGTCCCAGGACTGAACCCTGAGGTACTCCACTTGTCACTTGTCTGGAGCTGGATTTGGAGTCCGCTACTTTTACAGTCTGGGTTCTGTCAGTAAGCCAGTTGGCAACCCATCGAGTGATGTAGGGATTTATGCCCAGCTTAGTAAGTTTATCTATGATTCCAGAGTGGGAGATGGTGTTGAAGGCCTTGGTGAGGTCCAGATAGGCTGTGTGGACCACCTTACCCCCATCTACAGCTCTGGAGACTGATTCAAAGAAGTCAATCAGGTTCAGGAGACAAGATTGGCCCTTCACAACCCAAACTGGGAAGGGTCCAGTGTTTAAAGGTTGCCAATGTCTTTGTTTATAAGTTCCATGATAATGTGTTCCATGCCCCTGCAGATCAGGCTCATCAGACTGATGGGATGGTAGTTCCCAGGATCCAAGGTGGATCCCCCCTTGTGGAGTGGGATAAATGTAGCTGTACCCCACTCAGTGGGCATGAAGCCTGACGTGAGGCTATGATTAAACATGACACTTAGGTGAGGTGCCAGTTCATATTGTACTTCATGTAGTACACAGCCTGAGATGTCATCTGGTCCCATGGATGCTGTATTCATAGCTTTGGAAAGTGTGGTTTCTACCTGTGTGGCCGTGATTACTGAATTTGGCAGTCTTTTGGTATTGAGATGGGCCCTTTAGGGGGTGAAGTTGGCACTAAATCAATCTGCCAGGATATTGGCAATATCCTTGGGATCAGTATATTTAATGCCATTCTGTTGAAGCTCAGAGCAGATTTGAGCATTTCCATTTAGATTCTTGACATAACTTTAGAATGCCTTGCGGTTGTCTTTGGAATCTTTGGCAATTTTATTTTGTAACTAGCTTTTGAGGATTTTATGAGGGATCTCTGCTTCTTATTGAGGCTGGTACGGGAGTTTTTTTGCATCGTGGGATTTTCCTCTTTTCTGCAACAGTTTCTTCCTTCTGTTGTATAGTTTGTTTATAGCAGGGGACCACTAGATTGGCTTCCTTTTTTTGGAGGAGAGCATCTTGGTTCTATTTGGGATGGCACGATTCATGCCATATAGGGCCTTAGTGTTGGATTCTGCAGTCGAACATTCAGATCCCGTCAGCATGGGTGTCATGAAGTTTGTCCCTTCTGACTTCAGTAGCATGAAGTTGTCTTTGGAGAAGTTTTTTAAGGAGGTTTCCTTACTGGGGGGTGGGGGTGGGATGTGGATGTCAAGGGTGATTTGCTTATGGTCAGACCTGACCAATGAGGGGGTGACCACTGGTGTGGAGCATCTATCTCCCATGTTGGTAATGACCAGGTCTAGGGACAATGGATTAGTTGATCCAGGGCGTTGGAATTTATGAATTCCAAGAAACATTGGGAAAAGGAGTTGGTACCCGAGTAGTTTTCCCAGTTAATTGCAGGGTAGTTGAAATCACCCAGTATTAGGGTGTTTGGTTGTATCTTAATATTTTCCAGTATGTTTAGAAAGGTGTAGTGAGAATCTTGGGGCATGGTGGGGGATCTGTAGCAAGCTACAATTTGGATTGCAGTCTTACCTAGTGTTAGTTGCAGCTGGAGAATTTCAGATGCATTCTGTTGGGCAACTAGCCTGGAGGTGTGAATATCCTTGGTGAATATGGACACTCTCCCATCTTTAGTGTTTTGGTCTTGGTTTTGTGGCTGAAAAGCCTTTGCCAGAGATCTGTAGGCTATTTGAGAGTGCCATCTGTAGAAGGCCAGTGCATTCTGTCACTCATACATTCCCAGTCTGCAAGCCAGTGGATTACCCTGGGGTGACAGTGGTAAGTGTTTGAGGTGTTCCTGTCAATCCTTCCTGTTCATACTAATCCACGAGTCTGCATGTGGGCAGGTTGCTGCTTACAGCTAGGGACACACCTGCATGGGACCCGTATTCAGCATGCAGCATCATGTATGTATTCCCATGAAGAGATGGGGTCGTGCTGTACTAATTCCCTACAGCAAGGATATGACCTGTGATAAACCTGTGGCTGATGGTGGGGTGAGCTGAGTACATGTGTGATATGGGACCTACTGGCACCTGACTCACAGATATACCTGGGGCATTCGCCTTATGCTGCCTTGTGTGTGGACATGGACAGCCTGTTATTACTTTATAACTGTACCTTTTGTGGTCTGCCAGTGATTGGCGAGACTACCAGTATTCCATACTAAAGGGACAACTAATTTGATGCTAACCTCTATGTATAATTTCAAAGTTGTGTGCAGTTGACAGTTATTTTATATGCTCTCTGTGTAGGGTATTTCCACCTGTGTACTGTTTCTATGTCTGGGCCCCCATTCATGGCATGGCCAGTTTTCTGACAGTGACAGATATTGACATCTGGACAGTGATTATGGAAAACTGATGACATGGGTGTAACTGAGAAGCAGTGTGGTTGGCACTGCAGTTGTTGGAACATGGCCCTGTCAACCACAGTACTGTACCTAGGCCACTGAGACACAACCATCAAGGCCTACATGCTGACCACTTCCAGACAATATTAAACACACACAAACTTAGCACACTGACCCCTGCATATTGTACACTTGCAACAATCTATCATGTAGATTGGGACAGCTCTGGCAATCTGTGCTCCAGTGACATTACTCCTCACACTTACATGCTACTGCATTTCTACATGGGATTGTGGTGTGGGGGGGGGTGCACACCTGAGGACTTCAAACATTTCTACTGGTATTTTAGTTACTCTGTTGGCTTCCATTTTATATTGTATTGTGACCTATCATGCAGAAAGGAGGCATAACAGTAGAGTACACATGTTAGATTTTAATGGCATACATTTCAGTTTCAGACTTCTTACCCTTCAGAACTAAAATGCAACAGCCAGACCTGTTGTTGTATGTCTGGGTAGGTCTGGAGGAAGACTGTTCACCATTGCTATCATTTGGAGGTCTTAGCCCATACTTTCTTTATGGTCATCTACACCTGTCCTGCTGGCTGAGGCTGGCGGTGGTATGGGACTCTCATTTATATCCATGTGTGTGACCTATGGACACCCACAGTTATTTGGGCAACCCACATGTACTGCAGTGGGAGTTGTCACCTTGTGTAGTACTGCCTAGTATGTTGACACCAGTATTTGTTAGGGATTTCCTGCTGTTCCATATAGCTGTCAGCTCTCTACTGCTATCCTATTCAGCTACCCAATTCCCTTGCATGCTTGCAGCCATACCATACATATAACTATCAGAACATACTACTCCATTCACTAATTGATAGGAAGGGTGACTTACCTTGTTGCTGGGCCAGTACTGAGGATGGTGCTGGAGGGCTGACTATGTTGGATGCATGCAGTACACTCCCTATACATGGCAAAGCACAGGTAGTGTCTTGTTTGGCATTCATTTTAGTGTATGTGCGAGTCGGAGAGAACTCTCAGTCCCTGAGTCCCTACAGTGTCAGTGTGTGTGCTATGCGGTGCCTCTTTGCCAAGGCCAGGGCATACTGGACATGCCTCTGTCTGCCTACAGTGGCAGGTTCAGGATATGTCTCCCGAGTCCCTCTGTGCCTGTAGAGGCCTTGGCAATGGTGGGGGGCTGTGTGGCCCTTCCCCGTTTTGGTCCTGCTGCAGCTGTTTCCGCAGGATCATATTGTGTAGCATGGCACATACTATGACCATGTGTGCACATGAGGCTGGAGAGTACTGAAAGAGTCCAACAGATATGTCAAGGCAGCGGAAGCGTGACTTGAGCATCCCAAACACATGCTCTACAATGATCATGGTTTGTGCATGTGCCTCATTATGGCATTCTTGTGTGGGTGTGTGTGCATTTCTGATGGGTGTCATCATCCACGGCTCCAGTGTATAGCCGGCATCCCCCACTAAATGGCCATAGAAGATGTCCCCCCTGGCAAACTGCCGATACAGCTGTGAAGAATGCCAGATGTGGGAGTCGTGATAGCTTTCAGGGCAACCAGCACACACATTTATGATAATGCCCTGGGCATCACACACAACCTGGCAGGTGAAGGAGTGGAACCCCTTGTGGTTTATATAGACCCTACCCCGGTCACCAGGTGGTGCTTTGATGTGGATGTGTGTGCAGTCTATGGCACCCAGTACCTCTAGGTAGTCTGCTGCACGGTGGAAGAGACACATATTATGGGTCCTCTCCTCATTGGTGGTCGGGAATTTAATGTGCTCCTTGGCATGTGGTCACATGGCATCCAGGAACTGGTGGAGTATCCTGGACGCAGATGCCAGTGAGACCCCCCCATGATATCCCAAGTTGGTCTTTGGAAAGTACCTGTAGCTAGTATTCTTAGAGCTACGCATACCTTGGTATCCAGTGGGATGGGTTCCCTTCTGTTTGTTCTGGATGTGAGGCGAGGTCAGCACAGCTCCACAATTTGCTGCAGTATGCCCCTGTCCACCCTTTAGTTCTCTACTATCTCCAGATCATGTAGCCCCTGGTAGCTTACCCTGGGCCAGAACACTCTTCTCCTCTTCCTCATAAGTCTGGGGCAATTGTCAGCATTGTCCTCTTCACCACCCTCAGCCTCTTGCACATACTGATGTATGAGAGCGATAGCAGCCCCTAACATTTTGTTAGTTTTGTCAGGTAAAATTTCCCCATCTGTGTACACAGGTAGTGTAGAGTTTGTGGGAAAACCCAGACTGTAAGGTGTTTGCATTGTTTATAGTGGTGTGCTGCAGATGCTGCCTGAGTATGATACATTTCACCTGCCAGCTCTATTCCTTGTATTTGAGTGCCTCTATTCAGCTATTTCCTTTTTTTTCTTGTTTCACTTGCCATTTGCTGTAATTTTTTTTATTTTTGTGGTTTAAATTCTGGTGTGTGGCACACAAACCCGTTTAGGCAAGGTAAACAAAGCTATACAGCCTTGGACACACCCCCTTGCTTACATATACACAGTGCTACAATTTCCTTTTTTTTTTTTGTTTAAGTCCCAGTGCATGCCGTGCAAACCCATTTAGCTACGTTAAACAGGTTTTAGCAGAAATATCCCTTCCTGGACGCGAACACGCTCTTCATTTCATGGTGTAAGACATTACAGCCTCAGACACACCCCCTTGCTTAGCTGTGCTTAGCTAAGCACAAACCCGGGCAATAGAGCTCCAATGTGCTTACAGCAAGCATGACACACCCCCTTTACATGTTAGTTGCTCCTCCTGCCTACATGATCCTGTTCTAGCACCTACACGGTTAGGTGCAGGCTTTGGACTTAGTTTATTTTGTGATTCAGTAAACTTCCCCTCATTTGCATACCCCACTGCCTTAGTCCATAGATACTGCACTGACATGGATCCTTTCCCCTTGACAACCACAGTCCCCTGGTATTGTTTTGATTCTGCATGTCATAGACTATAATGGCAAAATGCAGATTTTCTTTAAATTTTGGTTTTCACATTTTTTTTATTTTTGGCATTATTGTGTTTGCGTGCCGCTATGCTATGCTTAAATGTCTGGGATCGTCCACAAAAAAAAGTTATTTTATATTAAAATTAAACATTTATTCATGCCAATGGCCATATATTTGGCCATTTGGCATGCTTACAGATGTGAATACATGCTTTTATTTGTGCTATCATGCCTCCGTTTTCTTTTTTTGCAGAAATGCGTTCAGTTATTAACTGAACACATTTCTGCACTGACACTGTTCCTGCACAGAGACCTGGCAGCTTCCCAAATCACTAATTCACTTCATTTGCATGGATTTCACCAGCAAATGAGGTGATTAGCATGCCACAGGACATCCGTGCAGGAACAGTCTTGACAGGTCCGTGCACATTAGATCAGCTGTTTGCTGAATCGCTCAGCAGCTGAACTCCGTGCAGGAGCTGCTACACTGTTCCTGCATGGGGTTTTAGCCTTTGTGAATCCCAGGGATGATCTTTAAAGATACTATGTGGAGAATGGGTGGTTACTAGGTGGAGATTAGGTGCTACTGAAGGGTTGCAAAGTTCAATTTTTCACTTTTTTCACTCAACAATGAACTCTGTCTGCTTGCCACCTAACATTGCACAAGCAAGGAATGCAATAACAAAAACTCATTTTTCAATAAAGCTTTGGCACTAATATTTCAAAAATAGAGTATAATGTGCAAAGTGTATATCTGCAAGGAACTGAGCAAGTACTACCATGACAAATGTTGAAATCATGACACAAAAATCATTACTATAAAACAGATCTGTTCTACATTTATTCTCAATCAGACCAGCTTCTCTATGCTCCTTGTTTGCACACACGTTGACAGAAAGCACCACTGAATGCTGCTACTTCACATTCCAAGTTCAACGGCTTAATTTAGAATCATGAATGCATCAACATTTTGCCAACATCTGTACCAGTGAGCTTCTCAGCATTTTGCTTTAAGAAGAGATTTTCAACAAATTTAAGTATTGAAACTAGATGTTATTTCTTTATTATGTGCAAACGAAGGACTGTACTTGAGAACTGCAGTGAACTGTGTGGTTGACTGAACACATCATTCTGTACACTTATGTCTGCACTGCAACACTTACACTTGCAAATGATATACAACCACATAGAGCCTTGGCATACAGACATCATCATTACTTACCCTAATGATATACAACCACATAGAGCCTTGGCATGCATACATCATCATTACTTACCCTAATGCTATACAACCCCATAGAGCCTTGCCACACATACATCATCATTACTTAGCCCTAATGATATACAACAATATGGAGTCTTGGCATACATACATCATTATTACTTAGCCTTAATGATATACAACCACATAGAGCCTTGGCACACATACATCATCATTACTTATCCCTAATGATATACAACAGCATAGAGCCTTGGCACACATACATCATCATTACTTATCCCTAATGATATACAACCACATAGAGCCTTGGCATACATACATCATCATTACTTACCCTAATGCTATACAACCACATAGAGCCTTGGCACACATATATCATTATTACTTATCCCTAATGATATACAACCACATAGAGCCTTGGCATACATACATCATCATTACTTATCCCTAATGATATGCAACCGCATAGAGCCTTGGCATACATACATCATCATTACTTACCCTAATGCTATACAACCACATAGAGCCTTGGCACACATATGTCATCATTACTTAGCCCTAATGATATACAACAATATGGAGTCTTGGCATACATACATCATTATTACTTAGCCTTAATGATATACAACCACATAGAGCCTTGGCACACATACATCATCATTACTTATCCCTAATGATATACAACCACATAGAGCCTTGGCATACATACATCATCATTACTTACCCTAATGCTATACAACCACATAGAGCCTTGGCACACATACATCATCATTACTTATCCTTAATGATATACAACCACATAGAGCCTTGGCATACATACACCATCATTACTTATCCCTAATGATGTACAACCACATAGAGCCTTGGTTGGCATACACACATCATCATTACTTACCCTAATGCTATACATCCACATAGAGTGATATACAACAACATGGAGCCTTGGCATACATACATCATTATTACTTAGCCTTAATGATATACAACCACATAGAGCCTTGGCACACATACATCATCATTACTTATCCCTAATGATATGCAACCACATAGAGCCTTGGCACACATACATCATCATTACTTATCCCTAATGATATACAACCACATAGAGCCTTGGCATACATACATCATCATTACTTACCCTAATGCTATACAACCTCATAGAGCCTTGGCACACATGCATCATCATTACTTATCCCTAATGATATACAACCACAAAGAGCCTTGGCATACATACACCATCATTACTTATCCCTAATGATATACAACCACATAGAGCCTTGGCATGCATACACAATCATTACTTATCCCTAATGATATAAAACCACATAGAGCCTTGGCATACACACATCATCATTACTTACCCTAATGCTATACAACAACATGGACTTTGGCATATATACATCATCATTACTTAGCCCTAATGATATACAACAACATGGAGCCTTGGCATACATACATCATTATTACTTAGCCTTAATGATATACAACACATAGAGCCTTGGCACACATACATCATCATTACATATCCCTAATGATATGCAACCACATGGAGCCTTGGCACACATACCTCATCATTATTTTGCCTTACTGCAATGAAATATTTAATATTGTTTTTATTGACACTGCACATTACCCATGCAGGAGGAGTTAACATTACTAATAATGTAGCATTCATTAATGTTTACATGCCATCATCCTAACCTGATGAGCTAGGGATACTTCATTGTCCATCCTGTGTTTCACAAGTGTGTGTGTGTGTGTGTGTGTGTGTGTGTGTGTGTGTGTGTGTGTGTGTGTGTGTGTGTGTGTGTGTGTGTGTGTGTGTGTGTGTGTGTGTGCGTGTGTGTGAGTGTGTGATCTACACAACATCATATAAAAGAGCTACATGTCACTCTCACTTCTGCAGTACACATTAATGACAGCATAGCTGACCTAGGTCAGCTGTCTGTATTTAGTATTAATCAGCAGATTAAACGTACTCCTTTGTATCAATAAACATGGCGTTGCCCAAAATCTTCAACAACAATATATCTTCTCTGATGCACAATGAGAAACTAATCCTATGTACACTGCCTTTTCACACTATAGAAGTCAGACTTATCAGGTGCTTGTTTTAATTACTGATTCCTCTAGATTGTGTAAATAGATGGGTAGGGAGTTCTACTCTCACAACACTTAACTTGTGAGTGCATATGTATGAGAGGTTGGGTGCAGAGCCAGGTAAGCATGACCCTATATAATGTTGTCCTTAATCAACTCACAGTGTAGAGGACATTTTACAGTGGAAGGTGAATCCACTTCACTGTCACACCCTTCTCCCACCATCAACGTCTCTGCAACACAACAATGTCATCCTCTATAAAGTACACTCTCACATGCAGTGGCATTTTTAGTAAGTACTGTGCCCTCTAGATTCTGGCACTGAAAAGGTTGTCAACACAATCACTACACCTCACACACCACCCACACCTAGACAATACACACCTACATATGCGGAGGTCCTCCACATAGATATACCCAGACAAAGGAGACCTCGAAGGCAAAAACATACACAATCTCCACAGCCATCCACACCACATACCATGCATAGTCCACACACCTGTGCCTCACAACCAGTAAGGATTCACCATAAACCCAACATATTAGTCATAGGAGACTCCATTGTGAGACACACAGATATGCCTCTCACCAGGCTGGATAAGGAGAAAGTCAGGGTTAGTTGTCTGTCAGGTGCCAGAATCCACCATATCACACACACATTCAAGTCTCTCAACAATAGGTACTGTTATGACTCTGTTATAGTCCATGTTGGCATAAATGACTTGAGATATACCTCTCTGGACTATATAAAGAGAGACATGATTGAGCTCACTGATTATGTGTCTCAGGCATGTATGTCCCTAGCTTTAAGCAGCATTCTGCTGTCATCCAGAATGATGCCCCAGTACAAACAGAAAATGATTTACTTTAACAATTGGCTTTGTTTCTGGTGTCATTCCAGGGGGATCCAGTACCTGACAGCCTGGGAAGATATGATCGACAGATCACAATGCTTTGCCAGAGATGGCCTGCATTTGTCTCACCTGGGCTTCAGGCTTCTGGCAAAGGCTCTTGCATCTCCTATAGTACCTTTTTTTAGGAAAAGTGATAAGGTTAAAACTACCAACATAAAAATTTCAACAAAACACAAATTAAAGGTCATGCTGCTAAATGCTAGGAGTCTAAACATGAAACTGCACTCATTGCAAGCATTCCTAACCCTGGAAAATGCTGACATCTGTGCAGTCACAGAAACCTGGTTCAATGCTGCAGAGAGCACCCCAGCCTTACCTAGTTACTCATCCTATCATACATTCAGACTCCAAACTGTGGGCAGTAAAGCCAAAGGAAGTGGAGTTTCAATATACATTAAAGACACACACCTCCAGGCTGGTCAAACAGTATGACAAGACTCCTATCCAAATCATAGCTAGCTGCCGGCCCCCAAATCTGATCCAAAATGCCCAGTCTGCCTATTTAGACCTGTTCGAATCTATCAATATTCAACCCTTTACCCTGATCCTGAGTGACTTTAACTTCCCAAACATAGACTGAAGAACTACTCATGCCAAAACACAAATGCCCAGAGATACCTTGATTTTGTCAATGCAAATGCCTTGGAACAGCTAGTCGATACCCCCACAGGGGATGATAATATCTTGGACTTAGTATTAACCAACATGAGTAACCACTGCAACATCCCTATAGTATCATCCTCCCTGGTAAGATCCAACCACAAAGCGGTCACTTTCGAAGTCACCATCTCCCCAAAACACCCTCTAGCTAGGATCAGACATAAAAACTTTTCCAAAGCTGATTACAGCCTTCTGGGCGATGGTATAAATAGCTTCACAGTCCCTTCTCCCTCTGTAGGAACTGGCACCAATATCCAAAACTACGCCAAAGCATTATACGAGCATTTATATAGCTGCATGGAATCAGGAGCACCCAACAGGACTAAATCATTCTCCACAAGGAAGAGTAAACCTGTCTGGTGGACATCTGCAATAAATAAACTCTATAACAAAAGGAAACAACTGTTGTCCAAGACCAAGAAGGAGCAGGTGCCCAGTTGGAACCAATGTCTCCTTAGCCTGAACAAGCAAATAAGAGCACTAGTGAAATCCTCCAAAGCAGACTTCATGTCCAAATTAGCCACATCTACTAGAGACAATCATAAGGCCTTCTTCATATATGTCCGCAACCTCAAAGGAAGCACCCAGATCTGTTCAAAATTGCTGGTCAATGACACCACATATACAAATGCCATAGATATAGCAAACCTGGCTGACAGATTCAGCAAAAACTTTACCCCTCTGTCCCCCATCAGTAAATCAGGACATCCCCAGTATCTGCCCCCTGCCCTTTATATCTAGGGAGCAGGTCATCACTGCTCTCTCAAAGACAAAAAATACAGCCTCCATGAGACCCGATAACATCCCAGGCTGGATCCTACGTGAACTCAGGCAGAAACTTGCAGCACCATTAGACACCCTATTCAACTAAAGCCTGAGTACTGGCTTCATCCCAGCTGAGTGGAGGACAGCCACTGTCATCCCTTTGCACAAAGGTGGAGCATCCACCGATCCAAGAATTTATAGATCCAGCAGCCTAACTAGCCTGATCTGCAAGGCCATGGAACAGATTATCATGGACCTCATTAACAAGGACATTGGCAACCTCAAACACTTGATCCCACACAGTTTGGCTTCATCAAAGGAAGGTCATGTCTTCTAAATTTGGTCGACTTCTTTGAAACAGTCACCAAAGCCATGGACAAGGGGAAGACTTTGCACACCATCTACCTTCACCTGGCAAAAAGCCTTTGACACTATTCCCCACTCAGGCATAATAGATAAACTCTGTCAACTAGGCATTAATCCATATGTTACCAGATGGGTAGCAAACTGGCTCACTGATAGAACACACACAGTCAAAATAGGGGATGCCACCTCAAGCAGTAGACCTCTAACAAGTGGCATACCTCAGGGTTCGGTCTTGGGGCCTCTGTTATTTGGGATATACTTTTCTGAGGTGCAGGCCAAAACCAATGGGCTATGATTGACAAAGTTTGCAGATAACTGCTAACTGGGTGCTGTCATCAATTCCCCTAGTGATGTGGACATCCTCCAGGAGGGTCTCACTCAGAGAAATGACAGGTGCCAGGAACACGGACTCAAGCTGAATAACAAAAAATGCATCATCATCATCCCCTTTGGGAAGAGTAACATTCTCACAAATTATCACATTAATAACAACGTTCTAAGCATGCAATCATTCATGAGGGACTTGGACACCCAGGTTGAAAGCAACCTAACTTTTGACCACCATGTTGCTTGTGTGGTATGGAAAGCCTTCTACATGGCCCACCTCATAAGTAAGGGTATCTCATACAGGAACAAGGAGGTCATAACATCCCTGTATTCTTCCCTTATTAGGCCCATTATTGAGTACAATGCACCATTCGCCATGTACCTCGCAAAGCACATGCAGCAGCTGGAGAGACCACAGAGGTTCCTCACCAGGAGAATTCAGGGCCTCAAACATCTCCCATACACAGATAGGCTAAAAGCCCTATCCCTCTACTCAGTTTCATACAGACTACTCAGAGATGACTTCTGTCTGGCATACAAGGTGATCATGGACCCCACCTTGATGGAACTGTTGCATATCCACAAGTCATCTACTTCTCAGACGTCCAGGCCAACGTGGAGGGACTCTGGCTGACCAAGTTCGCAGATGACTGCAAGCTGGGAGCCATTATTACTTCCCAAGTGATGTAGACATCCTACAGAAGGGCCCTCACTAAACAAATGCCTAGTGTCGAAACCATGGCTTAAGCTTAATGCCAATAAATACAACAACGAGGTCCTTGTCAGCAAAAACGACTCAACAGAAAAGTCCTTAACGCAGTTTATTTGTAAAAAAAGACAAAGCGTTTTCACCACAGAAATCTGTGGCTTCTTCAGAGGAAGTATAAAATACAAAAATGCACTCCATGTATATCAGGGAGTTCAGGAAGTGACATCTTCCAATTTCCTGAAAACCACCAATTGTAAAGTTGCATGTTTATACACAAATATACATATTCCTCTATACAAGTTTAAAATTTATTTAAAAGCATATGTATAATAGGTATGTATAAAAACATATATTATAAAGTACATTTAAATGGAAAAAACATTTAAATAGGAAGAACCAGCTTAACTATTTAAAAGGATATGTAAAACATACAGTTACAAGTTACTACGTTTGTCAATTATTAACGCAATGAGTCATATATGAAATAATGTTGTCTAAGCCTGAAACCATCATGACTTGAATTTGTTTAACACCTAAAAGAATAAATGAAACAGTGCCCATTTATTACCAGTAAGAATGGGTTCCATATATGTAATACTCCAACATAAACCTGTGCATGTAAATAAGGTCATTAACTACACTGTTTTTTTAGTCCGTATTGCAGACGTAATGACTTACAGAAAAAAAACGGTGTTACCCCACTAGTCTATCTAAGGTAACTTCTCAATTTCAATACAGGGGCAATATTACAATTACTGTTCAGGCCAGATGACTGAACGCATCCAGGCGTAATTGCCATTCTAGTTCCCGGTTCTCCAGGATTAACGAAAAAGGGCCCCCCCTAATCTTCAATGGTACTTGGTCAATGGCCATAAACTGAAAACTATGACCTGGATTTAAACCTATGTGTTTTGCTAATGCATTATCACTATTATCCTTCTTAATTGCATACATATGTTCATACATTCGGTCTCGGACCCTACGGTCCGTTTTTCCGATGTAGAACGCTTGACAACAAACACACATGGCTATGTATATAATGGATTTACTCTCACAATTTAAAGTGAAACGGATGTGATACTTTTTATCCCTGACCGAAAATGTTTCACCTATTCTGACCTTATTACACAGTTTACAAAAACCGCATTTAAACATACCTCTCCTTTTATGGAATGTGTTTTGAGGTACATCCCTTTGGACTAATTCCTTAAGGTTGTAAGATCTCTTAAAGATGAACTTAGGTTTGTTACCTAGTTTTTCAACTAGGAGGGAGTTTGAAGAAATAAAGTGCCAGTTCTTACGTATTATGGCCAAAATCCCTTTAGTGTTTCTACTAAAAGTAGTAATGAAACTCAAAGAGAAATCACATTCTTCACTTAAAGTTGTATATGTGACTGTCTCCCCATTATTCAAATTAGTATCAATTGGTACTACAGTCGTAGTAGAAACAGAATGTGCAAGGTCCTGTTGGAATAGTAAAGGTTTATAAAAACCATTTATTCTTTTAGTAGTCACTTCTTCAACCAGATCTAACAACATTTTATCAGGGTACCCTCGGTTACTAAACATATCCCTCAGTAATTCACATTCTTTAGTGAAATCAATCAAGGTACTGCACATTCTACCTGCCCTCACCAGTTGTCCTTTTACAATGGACCGTTTCTGTTGGTACGGATGGAAACTGGAGAAGTGCAGGAAAGAATTGCAGTAAATGGGCTTTCTAAACACTGTTGACGTCAGACCTCCACTTACAGGGTCCTTTACTAACCTGACGTCAAGATAGTCAATCTCACATGTTGAATATTTGAAGGTGAATTTTAGAAATTCAGTTGTTGAATTCATAATTTCAACTAAACCTGCAGCTTCTACTTCCGAGCCCCTGAACAAGATAAAAATGTCGTCCAGGAACCTGGTATAGAAAGTAACAGGTTCCATAATTCCAGGGATCTTCCTTAATATGTTAGCCTCCCAGTACCCCATAACGTAGTTAGCTACTCCAGCCCCACAAGGGGAGCCCATCGCTACACCACGTTTTTGAAGGAAGAAGTCACCATTAAAAGTGAAATAATTGGAGGTCAGGACAATGTCAAGTAATTCCGTCACCAGGTCTACTTCCAACCTTGAGGCCCCAAAAGACTGAAGCATAGAACCTATCCACTCTACCGCTTCCTGATACGGTATACAAGTGTATAGGTCTACCACATCAATGGTTAAAAAATTATTTTCACCATTGTGCGGAATACCATTGATGTTACCCAGGAAAGACCACAAGTCTTTACATATGCTAGGGATGGCTTTGATATATTTATCCAGTATGTTAGTTATAAGTTTTGAACAGGGGTATGTGATGGATGACCTCCCATCTATCAAAGCTCTCATAGACGGGTTATTAATGCTCTTATGAATCTTAGGGATTCCAAACATGACAGGTATTTTAGGACAATTAATGTCAATGTAATTGTACAGGTCTATGTCAATTTTTCCTGCCAGGAATAAATCCCTAAAGTAACCCCTAATCCTATGGATATGACCATTTATCTCGCTCTTGGAAGACTTTTCATAAGCATTAGTGTTCAACACACTAGCCATCTTCTCATTATATGTGAGATTGTCTAGTAACACCAAACCCCCTCCCTTATCAGGTTTTATTAATCGTACAGGTAGTCGACAAAACTCGTCCAATAATGTGAGTTGTTCCTTGGAAATATTTAAGTCACCTTTATTTTCCTTGCCATTATTATTACTAGCGAGGTACCTAAAGTCTACTTCGCAGATGTTCTCAAAAAGTTGTAATACTGCATGCAATGGTGGATTAAAAACACTGGCCAGTTTCAAGGTCGGTATTCCAACACCACACCCTTCAGTGTTTAAATTGTCCACGTCATTTTGTTGGTTAAACACTAGTTTTAAATTCATTTTCCTCACAAAACATTTTAGTTCTATGATTTCCCTAGCAATACTCCCAGATCTACTTGGGACAAAAGAATTGCCGAAGGCTAATAATTCTATTAATTGCTCATCAAGAGTAATGTCAGAGAAATTGTAAATCTTAAAGTCTCCATCCTATTGGTAAGAATAACAGGACGGGCATCTGCAATTAGTAGTGGAGTTAAATTACAAGCCAAAGGCCTATCGGTCTCTGGGTCCATAATTAGTTCTTCCTCCTGTTCATGTAAGGCCTGCCGTTGCGTTGGCCTAAAAAATTGTTACCATTACTGTGATTAACTACTTTGTTATTGACTCCTGAATTATACTGGTTGTTAACAGGCCCTCCATTATTTCTAGAAAAGCCTTTTATTCTATTGCTTTGTCTTGGTCCTGTGTTGGTATGGCCCTCATTATCCCCCTCAATTATGTCATCCAACCCGCTCCTGTCGTCCACAACATCGGACGTCTGACTATCACTCACAGGACTTGGTTGAGACAATCATGTGACACTTATTATAGGAGAGCCTTCCTTAATTCCCACATTAATTTCAGTTGCCTGTGACAATATCCATTGGTCTCTCCTGTGTCAGGTGGAGACAATACACAACTTGGTGGAATAAATCACCTCATAGCATATGACCATCTGTTATTATCTGACAGGCTGATAAATGTGTCAAGCAGGAGTGCCTTAGTCAAGGGTATTATGATGGTACAGTCTGCTCCCACATTTGTAAGGCCACACACACCTAGATATGGGGTTCATAAACACTAGAATATGAAAGTGTGGAATTGTCTTCAAGGGTGTTTCTCTTGATACATGTGTTATGCCTATTACTGTGATGTACAAAGTTAATACACAGCTCTGTAGTAACATTGATGGCATGGATTTGATTCTTGCCAGAGAAGATTTTGGCCCATGAGACATTCTTCTTTTCAAACATGTCATATTATTGAAACCCAGGCTATGCAAATATCCAGTAATGTATTTAACATATTTTTCTAATTGCCATATCAAATCAGAATGTTAATCACATTTACATCATGAGTACTCCCCTCTAGTCCAATGTCACTTTGTGTAACTCTCACATCTTATACAATCATGTCTGTTTTTATTTAAGTTATTTGCTCAGGAAGTGAGAAGACCATTAAATATTATGATATACATACTGCATTATTGTATGTTACCAAATTGTCTTTGAGACATATGCACATTTACCTAAGTTATCTTAGTACAGTTTCTACATTTACCCTCCCCTCTTCCTTCCCCCTATGTGCATATATTTTATTTGTGTGCATATTGCAGTCCACTCAGTACACTTTTCCTGCCTGGTGCAGCTTGCCATATGTAACTTTTTTTGCTGTCGGTGTTAGGTCTGTTTACTGTGTGTGTGTGTGTGTGTGTGTGTGTGTGTGTGTGTGTGTGTGTGTGTGTGTGTGCGTGTGTGTGTGTGTGTGTGTGTGTCTGTCTGTCTCCTCATGCTGATCAACATATTTTCCTGGCCACTAACACTGTTGCTGGACACAAAAACATACTTGTATTTGTGTTAGCGTGATGAGCAGCATGCATATGTGATTAACACTGCTACTCATTCAGCTTACATGTAAACATCATGTAGACATTGCATGAAGCCTTCACGATCGATCATGAATCTCAGGAATATTATATACCCATTTACTTTAAGAGCTGTAAAAGCTTTGATACAGTTGAGGTCAGAAGGCTTCTGTGAAGTAAACTCTGAAAGTTTTTCAGTTGAAGAAAACTTTATGGGTGAATTAGATAAAAGAAGTAACATATCACCTTGGAAAACTTAATTTTTCCAAACGTTGTGCTACAGTTAAAAAGAAAACTGACTGTGTAATTTAGAACTTCAGAAATGGAGAAAGTTGAATTTAAGCATTTGTCTGACAAAATGTGATAAGGTGCATGAAATAAAGAAATTGTATGCTAGACATGTGGACAGGAAGATGGGGAGTGTGGATTACACTGACGTGGACAGGAGGATGGGGAGTGTGGATTACACTGACATGGACAGGGGGATGGGAAGTGTGAATTACACTGACGTGGACAGGAGGATGGGGAGTGTGGATTACACTGACGTGGACAGGAGGATGGGAAGTGTGGACTATACTGACATGTGGACAGGAGGATGGGAAGTGTGGATTACACTGACATGTGGACAGGAGGATGGGAAGTGTGGATTACACTGACATGTGGACAGGAGGATGGGAAGTGTGGATTATACTGACATGAGGACAGGAGTATGGGAAGTGTGGATTATACTGACATGTGAACAGGAGGACGGGAAGTGTGGATTACACTAGATGTCCATGATGAAAAATTACAGCATATTTTAAATAATATAATAATGAATGTGAAAAGAGCAACTGTTAGGTATTGAAGCCAACCAAAGGCATGCTTCTGTTGTGGGGATAAAAAACTTTTGCCTCAGGAATCTACAAAACTAAGAGGTGGGTAATGTAGGAAATAAGGCCATACTACTAGGAAATGTAAGCCTTTTTAGAGGAAATGTAATGAGTCTGGCCAGGGGAGGGTAACATGTAGAAAATAATATTTAGGAAGAAAGTGAAATGGCTTATGAAATTGAAGAAGCAAGTGACAGAAATGTGACTCAAGGTGAAGAAAAACAACCGGTGGAAGGAATAATGGTAAAAGAGATTCAGATACAAACAGAAGATAAGTATGGTGGGTTGGGAAGTGAAAAAGAGGTAGGTGGTGACTCAGAAACAGGGAAAAAAACAAGAGCAGAACGAAGTTAAATCTGTTGTCGGGAGGAAAGGTGAGTAAGAACAGGAATAAAAAAAGATGGAAAAAGGGAAGTGGATGGTTTATGTATTTTTGAGACTACATATGAATAATATAATAAATGAAGTTGTGCGTATAGCGCAGCGCCGGTTAAACAAGGTTAAACTTTTTCTGGCTCCGCCAAGTCTGTTCTTCAAATTTTCCCTTAAGGAAGCTCTACTCTTAGTATAACCAGACTACTCACTGTATTATAAGCCTAGCACTTGTTCTCAATACTTCTATACTAAGTAAGCACTCTCGTACTAAGTAAAGCACTACATCTACTTACCACCCCTGTGAATACCCACTTCCCTTAAAGGTATACCACTCCCTTATACTGTTCTCGCATGTCGAGTGGTAGATTACTGGCGTCATCTCCAGTTCAGCTGGTCAATCTGGGCAGCTTGAGACAATGCTACAATTGTCTCATATGCACAGACAACCCTCTCCTCCTCCCAACAAACACAAATACATGTGAGAGATGCAACTATATAGCCAAACTGGAGGCTGAACTCTCTCAACTCAGGACTGGCATGACCAGACAGGAGGAGATGGCAACCACACACACAACAATCCCAGTCCCACATAGACCTACCACAACTGCAAACCAAACACATAAAAACACAAAGACATACTCGGAGGCTCTAATAAAAAACTTACCAAAACAACAGAGGCTCCCAAAGCAGATGTCCAAAAATCCACCACCTCAAAACAAAACACATGCAACACATACTTCAATAAATCAGTGTGTCAACCAATTGCAGCCCTTAAGGCCAAACACCTTGACTGATACACTAGTAATAGGTGACTCCATAGTCAGACACACTGATGTCCCACTGACCAGGCTGAACAAGGAGAAGGTGACTGTGAGCTGTCTATCGGGAGCTAGGATCCGCCACATAACACGCACTCAGGTCACTCCAAAGCAAGTACAAATATGACTCTGTCATTGTCCATGCTGGTGTGAATGACCTGAGACGTACCTCCCTGGACTACATGAAAAGAGACATAGAGGAGCTCTCCGATTATGTAGCCCAGGCTGGTATGACCCTGACCCTGAGCAGCATCTTTCCCTCACCAAGAATGATACCACAATACAAAGACAAGATGATCAGCTTTAACAATTGGCTCAAGTACTGGTGTCATTCTAAGGGGATCAATGTCTGTCTGCCTGGGATGATATGTTGGACAAGCCACGTTGCTTGAAGGGATGGCTTACACCTGTCACCACTGGGCTTCGGATATTGGCTAAGGTTCTTGCCACCCCATAGTGCCTTTTTAGGCAAGGCTCAAAAGACAAACCCACCTCCTTAGAAAACAAAATGGAAAAAAACTAAGGGTAATGCTGCTCAACGCCAGAAGTCTAAATCTCAAGATGCAGGCACTTGATGCACTCCTCAGCATGGAGAACATCGGCGTCTGTGCAGTAACTGAAACCTGGTTCAAGGCTCCTGAGAGCACCCCAGCACTACCAGGCTATACCTCGTATCATGCTTTTCGCCCCAAAACCGGGCGAACCAGAAAGGAGGGGAGTGTCCATATTCATAAAGGACACCCACACCTCCAGGTTAGTAGCAACACATGAAGCATCAGAGACCATACAGGTGCAACTAACCATAGGCAAAACTGCTATACAACTGGTAGCATGTTACAGACCACCCTCCCAATCTCAAGAACCCCACTCAGCCTTCCTGAAGATATTGGAGGATATGAATGTATCACAAAATACCATCATACTGGGAGACTTCAACTACCCAAACATAGATTGGGTACATTATTCTAGCCCTAATACCCTAGCCCAAAGGTTCCTGGAATTCATAAATTCAAATGCACTGGAACAACTAGTCACCTCTCCCACTAGGGG
Organism: Protopterus annectens; assembly: GCF_019279795.1. NCBI lineage: Eukaryota > Metazoa > Chordata > Ceratodontiformes > Protopteridae > Protopterus > Protopterus annectens. The sequence goes on from NC_056731.1 coordinate 1,791,550,595, forward strand.
AGATAATATACTAGACCTGATCATCACAAACATGGGGACAAAATGCTCCACACCGGAAGTATACCCCTCACTAGTGAGATCTGACCACAAACTAATCACCCTGGTTATACATAACCCACCTCCACCCCCAGCACAAAAGACCACAGTGAAAAACTTCTCAAAAGCAGACTTCACTCTTCTTAAGACTGAGATGGTATCCTTTAAGCCCACTGTGCCAGTGGATACCACATTCCACAATGCCGAATCCTTCACAAATGCTTTCTATGGACATCTCCAAGAATGCATGGATCATGCAATCCCAAACAAATCCAAGTCCCTCTCCAGCAAATGTAAGCATCCTGTCTGGTGGACCTCAGCCATAAACAAATTGTATAACAAAAGAAGGAAGCTACTGCACGTCAGAGCGAAATCCCATGAAGGGAAGACATCTCTGATCAACATTAGCAGAAAACTACGTTCTCTCATAAAACATCCAAGGCAAACTTTGAGAGAAAAATCGCTAAGGACACTAAAGATAACCACAAAGCCTTCTTCAGCTATGTTAGAAACCTGGAAACCCTCAGATATGCACAGAGTTGGTTCACAACAACAAAAATACACTGAACCCACAGATATTGCTAACATTCTGGCTGACAGGTTCAGTGCAAATTTCTCGCCTCCTTCACCCCCAAAAGAAGAAATACTTATCCCAGCTGAATGTAATCTCCCTGTCATCTCAGATGTCCAAGTGAGAACCGCCCTAAACAAAGCAAAAAACACAGCATCAATGGGACCTGACGGTATCCTGCGTGTTACGTGAACTCTAAGAGGAGCTAAACCCACACATAAAAATGCTATTTAACCTTAGCCTTACTTGGGATATGCACCTGAACACTGGCGCAGCAACAGTGGTCCCACTCCACAAGGGGGGTGCTTCTACAGACCCTGGAAACTACCGCCCCATAAGCTTGACTAGCCTGGTCTGCAAAGCTATGGAAAGAGTCATTATGGAACTCATAAACGGAGACATAGGGGACCTACAGACGCTTGACCCCACCCAGTTCGGCTTTGTAAAGGGCAGATCCTGCCTTTTAAAGCTGGTTGACTTTTTTGAAACAGTCACTAGAGCCATTGATGAGGGCAAAGCAGTCCATACAGCATACCTGGACTTGGCTAAGGCCTTCGACACAATACCCCACTCAGGCATCATAGATAAGCTAAACAGCTTAAAAGTAAACCCTTATGTCACTAGATGGGTTGCAAACTGGCTAAAGGACAGAACACATAAAGTTAAAATCGCTGGAGCAATGTCAGACTCAAAGCCAGTCACAAGTGGTGTCCCACAGGGATCTGTCCTGGGACCCCTCTTGTTCAGCATTTATTTCTCAGATGTTAAAGCAAACATGGGAGGGCTGTGGCTGACAAAGTTCGCAGATGACTGCAAACTAGGTGCCATAGTCGATACACCAGCAGATACACACATCCTACAAAAGGCCTCACTGAAACGGACAACTGGTGCGTAGTCATGGCCTTAAACTAAATGCCAAAAAATGTATAGTTATCCCTTTTGGAAAAACAAAGTACCCACAAATTATCACATAGACAGCAACCCACTGAGTACGGAAAAAGTAATCAGAGACCTAGGGACCCAAGTAGACAGCGACCTCTCATTTGACACCCACGTTGCCAAAGTGGTTAGAAAAACATTCTACCTTGCACACCTCATCATGAAGGGTTTCACATCCAGATCCAAGGATGTCATTGTACCCCTATATTCCTCCCTCATCAGACCCATGATTGAGTACAATGCCCCATTTGGTATGTACCTCACCCGGCACTTGCAATAGCTGGAGAGACCACAAAAATACCTCACCAAAAGGACCAAGGGTCTCCAACATATGTCTTATTCTGCCAGACTAAAGAAACTTCAGCTCTATTCAGTAGCATACCACCTGCTCAGAGGTGATCTCTGCCTGACGTACAAGGCCATGTCCAATCAGGATCTGATGGACATGCTCCACCTCAAAAAATCCAAATCCATCAGGACCACGAGAGCTAAAGACTTAAACCTTGGCACAAGTATGAATAGGACATGCTGGAGGGATAGATTCATAACCCAGAGGCTTCCCATGGTTTGGAACAGGATCCCAGTTCGTATTAGGCAGAGCCCCTCACTGACTCTCTTCAAGAGAAATCTTGATGAGTGGATGGGAGATCGTAAGTTTACCCCAGGGGTCACATCTGTGTCACTGCTTGACAGGGGCACAGTAAACTAATTATATTATATAAGGGGACCTTCACTGTGTCACTACTAGACAGAGGCACAGTATTCTAGATTTATTCTGTACATTTTTGTACCATTTCATGGGGTGGCAAAAGCCACATCACTATGGCTAGGCTTACAAATGCCCCAGGGCAGATAGCCTAGTACTATACTATGAAACTATGAAACTATGAAGTCAGGGGAGTTATGGTTATTCAATGGTGCAAGAAGGAAAACATGGATGTATTATGGTTACTGGATACAAGAAGTGTCATACAAAAAAATGGAAAACAAAATTGAAGCCTACAGGGAACGAGATCATATGATAAAACATGTCCTGGGTTAGGGGTGTTAATAACAGAAAAAGAAGTAAAATAATGGATATAACAACTATAATAGCAGGAATGGTCATGATTTGCGACATGAGAAAAAATGGAACTTTGTGTGAGAGTAAAAGCATATCTATACAAACATGTCAGAAAGAAAGAAAAACAAAAAAAATATGTGATAGTAACGTCAGTAGTAATTACTGGTGATTTTAACTGTAAGGTAAGAGGTAAAAGGAAAAATGCAAGCTATAAAGATAATAAAATAAGTGGTGCCATAAGGAAACAAAGTTAGGAAAAACAGAGTGGATGTAGAAAGGGGCCTTTTTAAAACAGAGGTGGCCTATGCTATGTATTCAGAAGACATGAAGGAAATGGCAGCTGGGTAGAAGGAGTAGATTTTTCTGATCATGGAGTAATATGGGCTGTCTCAGGTGAAAATGAAGAAATCACTAAAGAAGGTAAAGGAATATAATAATTAACAGGAGGTGTACGTGAAAGGAAAGAAATTAATGAGGAAGGTAGTACACTATGGAAGAAACATGTGACAATGGGAGTATTTTATGAAAAGTGGCTAAAATGATGAATAGTGTTCTAACAGAAATATAAATATAAATGGAAAAAGATATAAGGGAAAAACAAGTAAAGCTAAATATAAAAACAAGACGAACGATTCTGAGAAATGAATGGAAGAAAGAAATATATAGGTTCATAGGTTGGTACTAGGCTATCAGCCCTAGGGCCTATACAAGCCTAGCCATAACAATTCCCTGGCTATTTCTTCCCACACTATTTACTTCCCTGGACCCATGTCTAGCAGGGAGACTGATGTGATCCCCGGGGTGAATGTCCTTTCTCCCATCCAATCGTCAAGGTTCATTTTCAAGAGGATCAAAGAGGCACTCTGCTTGACATGTATGGGCAATCTATTCCAGAGTCTGGGGAGTCTCTGGGTCAGGAACCTATCCCTCCAGCATGTTTTGTTTATTGTGATGACAAGGTTTAGATCCCTGGAGCATGTGGCTGTGAGGGATTGGGATTTAAGTGTAGCATGTCCAACAGCTCTGGGTTTGAAATGGCCTTGTATGTTAAGCAGAGATCGCCTCTGAGTAGACAATATGCAACAGAGTATAGCTGGGGTTTTTTAAGGCGGTCAGCATAGGGCATCTGCTTTAGGCCTGTGATTCTTTTAGTGAGGTATTTCTGCGGCCTTTCCAGTTGTTGCAGATGTCTTGACAGGTACATACCAAACGGGGCATTGTATTCTATAATGGGTCTAATGAGGGATGAGTACAGTGGGACAATGACCTCCTTTTTTCTGGATGAAAAGCCCTTAATGATGAGGTGTGCCACATAGAAGGATTTCCTGACTGTTGTGGCAATGTGGTTATTGAAGGTGAGACCACTGTCCACCTGTGTCCCTAAGTCTCTTATCATACTTTTGGTGTTTAGTGTACTGCCACCTATATGGTAATTCATGGATACATGTTTTTTCCCAAAGGGGATAACTATACATTTCTTGGCATTGAGCTTGAGCCCAGGGCTCTGGCACCAAGCATCTGTTTCTGCAAGGCCCTTTTGTACAGTATCCACATCATTTGGGGAATCAATAATGGCTCCCAGTTTGCAGTCATCTGCGAACTTTGTTAGCCAGAGTCCCTTAGTGTTGGCCTGTACTTCAGAGAAGTAGATGCCAAACAAGAGTGGTCCCAGCACTGAACCCTGAGGTACTCCACTTGTCACTTGTCTGGAGCTGGATTTGGAGTCAGCTACTTTTACAGTGTGGGTTCTATCAGTAAGCCAGTTAGCAACCCATTGGGTGATGTAGGGATTAATGCCCAGCTTAGTAAGTTTATCTATGATTCCAGAGTGGGGGATGGTGTCATAGGCCTTGGCAAGGTCTAGATAGGCTGTGTGGACCACCTTACCCTTGTCCATGGCTCTGGAGACTGATTAGAAGAAGTCAATCAGGTTCAGGAGACAAGATCGGCCCTTCACGAACTCAAACTGGGTGGGGTCCAGTGTTTGAAGGTTGTCAATGTCTTTGTTTATAAGTTCCATGATAATACACTCCATGGCCTTGCAGATAAGGCTTGTCAGACTGATGGGACGGTAGTTTCTGGGATCCAAGGTGGATCCCCCTTTGTGGAGTGGGATAACTGTAGCTCTGCGCCACTCAGTGGGCACGAAACCTGAGATGAGGCTATGATTAAACATGACACTTAGGTGAGGTGCCAATTCATATTGTAGTTCATGTAGTACACAGCCCGGGATGTCATCTGGTCCCATGGATGCTGTATTCTTAGCTTTGGAGAGTGCGTTTTTTTACCTGTGTGGTCGTTATTACTGGAATTTGGCAATCTTCCGGTATAGAGATGGGCCATTTAGGGGGTGAGTGGGGGGTAAAGTTGGCACTGAATCGATCTGACAGAATATTGGCAATATCCTTGGGATCAGTATATTTAATGCCATTCTGTTTTAGCTCAGAACAGATCTGAGCATTGCCATTTAGATTCTTGACATAGTTATAGAATGCCTTGTGGTTGTCTTTGGAATCTTTGGCAATTTTATTTTCGTAACTAGCTTTGGAGGATTTTGTGAAGGATCTCATTTTCTTACTGAGGCTGGTAAGGGAGTTTTTTGCATCCTGGAATTTTCCTCTTTTCTGCAACAGTTTCTTCCTTTTGTTGTAAAGTTTGTTTATGGCAGGGGACCACCAGATTGACTTCCTTTTTTTGGATGAGAGCATCTTGGCTTTGTTTGGGATGGCACGATTCATGCATGAGTGGATGTGCTCGTACAGTGCCTTAGTGTAGGATTCAGCAGTTGAACTTTCAGTTCCTGTCTGCATGGGTGTCATGAAGTTTGTCACTTCTAACTTGAGTAGCATGAAGTTGGCTTTGGAGAAGTTTTTTATGGAGGGTTCCTTACTGGGGGGTGGGATGTGGATGTTAAGGGTGATTAGCTTATGGTCAGACCTGACTAATGAGGGGGTGACCATAGGTGTGTAGCATCGATTTCCCATGTTGGTAATGGCCAGGTCTAGGATATTGGAGCCCCTGGTAGGACTCTGGATTAGTTGATCCAGGGCGTTGGAATTTATGAATTCCAAGAACCGTTAGGCAAAGGTGTTGGTACATGAGTAGTTTTCCCAGTTAATGGCAGGGTAGTTAAAATCACCCAGTATTAGGGTGTTTGGTTCTATCTTACTATTTTCCAGTATGTTTAAAAAGGTGTAGTGAGGATCTTGGGGTATGGTGGGAGATCTGTAGCAAGCTACAATTTGGATTGCAGTCTTACCCAGAGTTAGTTGCACCTGGAGAATTTCAGATGCATTGTGTTGAGCAACTAGCCTGGTGGTGTGAATATCCTTGGTGAATATTGACACTCCTCCACCTTTAGTGTTTCGGTCCTGGTTTTGTGGCCGAAAAGTGTGGTAAGAGTTGTAGCCTGGTATTGCAGGGGTGCTCTCTGGAGCCTTGAACCAGGTCTCAGTTACTGCACAGATATCGATGTTCTCCATTTTTAGGAGTGCCTTGAGAGAGTGCATTTTGAGGTTTGAGGTTTAGACTTCTAGCATTGAGTAGCATTGCGTTCAGATTTTGCATGCTTGTACCTGTTACGGTGGTGGTTTTCTCCTTTGAACTTTGCCTAAAAAAGGCACTATAGGGGTGGCAAGAGCCTTAGCCAGTAACCTGAATCTCAGGGGCGACAGGTGCAGACCATCTCTGGCAAAGCATCGTGGTCTGTCGATCATGTCGTCCCAGGCAGACAGATACTGGATCCCCTTTGAATGACACCAGAAGCTTAGCCAATTGTTGAAGTCAATCATTTTGTCCTTATATTGTGATATCATTCTGGGTGAAGGCAGGATGCTACTCAGGGCTAGGGTCATGCCTGCCTGGACCACATGATCCAAGAGCTCCTCCATGTCTCTTTTCATGTAGTCCAGGGAGGTACGTCTCAAGTCATTCACTCCAACATGGACAATGACAGAGTCCTATTTGTACTTGTTGTGGAGTGACTTGAGTGCATGCATTATGTGGCGGATCCTGGCACCCGACAGGCAGCTGACTGTAATTTTCTCCTTGTTCAACCTGGTGAGTGGGACATCAGTGTGCCGGACTATAGAGTCACCTATGACTAAAGTGTTAGGTATGTTGTCTTGCCTTAGGGGCTGTTGCTGGGTGGCACACTGGTGTTGTGAACTATGTGACACTTTGGTTGTGATTGCTGTTTGTTTGCGTTTCAGCTTCAGAGGTCCTTGTTGCTTGGGCAAGTTACAGTTAAGGGCCTCTGCATATGTGGATTTAGTTTTACTATATGTGGGTGTTGGTGGTGTGGGTTTAGAAGGGCTATGTGTTGCTTGAGGTGTAGTGTGGGTGTTAACCTTCTCCTCTTGACTGTCTAGCACAATCTTGGGTGGAGGGAGCTTGGCTTCCATTTTGGCTATGTAAATGCATCTCTCACAGGTTGTAGTGTTGGGTGGTAGGAGGAGAGGGTTGTCTGTGTACATGAGGCAATTGCTGCATTGCCCCAGTATGCCCAGATTCACCAGGTGGACAGGTGAAATCACTGGAAGCTGACCCTTGGACATGCCTAGTTTGGTGCTTTTTTTTTTTTTTTTGTAAAGTACAGGAGCTGTTTTTCCTTACCTTAGCAAGGTACTTTGCAATTATAGGCTGTTTAGTGCCTATTAATTTCTCCTTATTAACAAGGATAGGTGAGTGCTTGTATTAGTTTAAGGCTTCCTAGTGCTTTCCAGCAGGTATTAGAGCAAGTGCTAGTCACAGGGATGCTTAAAGTTAAGATGAAAAAAAATGCACACTGCAGTGTGCACTAGAGAAGTTAGATGAGAAAGTAGGTAACTTAAGTTTTACCTGTTTAAAAAGTTAAGGTTTAGTGGAGAGTTACTATTTTTAAAACAGCAAGATGGATTGAAAGGGGTGACATATGTTTCAAAGGAAAGAAAGAAGAAGTTTCACCTTTTAGGAAAGGATGTAAAAAGAAAGCTGTATAAGATGGATGGAATGTTATATGAGAAATTGTTAGTAAAATGTAAACAAGAAGGAATTATGGAACTTGGAGAAAAAATTTAGGCACAATATATAATATGGAAGAAGTTAAAATGGGGAGGTAGAAAGTAAAGAAAGTTTTGGATGATGCAAAATGTAAAGTAGAAGAAACTGTTAAATGGAAAGATTAGGAAGAGGTTATAAAAGAAAGGAATGAATAATTGCCACCAGGGAATATGGAGTAAAAAGAAAAAGTGTTAGTAAAAAGTGTTAGTAATAACAAAATAAGTAGCAAACTATTTTAAGAGAGAATAAATATATAAGGTTGGTTGCATGTGAAATAGCAAGCAAATTTGACTCAGTGAGTCATAAGGCATTGCCTGGTATATTAGGGGATTATAGGGTTGTGAGAAAAATGGTTTCATGGAATGGAAGCAGAAGTCATTAGAACAAACTGGGGGATGTCATCATATTTAAAGAATTAGGTAATATGCACTAAAAATAACATGAAAGGAGTGGATGATGGAAGAAAAGGATGTGGGGAAAGAAAAAAGCAACACTGCTAGGATGTGATAGAAAAAGAACTTAGGAAGGCTCATGTAAGATGGCCCAGAAGTGCAGATGAAGCTGGTAAAGTGCAGATGGTTGGAGTGGAAAATTAAGATGATAGAGGGGACACACACTGAGGGAGAAATGGGAAGGACAAAAGCAGTATAGTAGGAGAGGAAAACAGGGGGGGAGGAGTTAAGATTACGTTAGTTGAAAGAACCTCAGGATAGGAAAATGACAAGTTTGATAAATGAGTGGTGGATGGGTATTACAGATATGTAGGGGTGGCAGAAGTTTTTGCAGAGTTCAATATAGAGTTGAATGCAAAATAAAAGAAAGAGAAACAAAGTAAAAGCTGTTTAGAAAGGCATAATGCTAAGCATGAAAGGGATAAACTAGGAAGATGGGGTCCGTATTAGATCATCGAAAATTCAGTTCGGCAAAGAGCATTTTCGGTGTGCTTACATCGAACATGCCATTCATCGAAATGTTCATAGTGAGAATGTGGTACAGTGAAGAGTGGAAAATTTGCCCTTTCCGCACTGTACTGTGATCTCAGAGTTGGTATATATAATTACTGGGAGGTGTGGGGAGCAGCCCCCCACAAGAGCTGAATTTAATGAACGGCATTTTCGATGAAATGCCGTTTGTTCAAGAGAGTTTTTGCTGATGTAATATAGACCTGGAAGATGTGCTATAAAGGAAGTACATTCAGTGAATCTGCACATTAAGGGGAGAAAACTGGAAGACAAAATGGCTTCCAGATATAGGCTGACGAGGAAGGAAGTATGTGGAGTTTTGAGGGATATTACAGTTTGTATTTCAGCAGGGCAAGGGTACCTAGATCCTGTGAAGAAGCAGCATTGATCTTATTACCCTGGAGTAGGAAAGGCTGGATAATCCTCACAGACCATTTCATTGATCAATGCTGACTCAAAAATATCTGCAGGGATTTTGGGGGTTTTGGAAGTCATCTTAGGAAAGATGTAGGAGAAGCTGTTGGAGAAGGACAAAATGGCTTTATTGGTGAGGCTGTGCATGGTCCACTGGATGGAATTTCTACATTTTATAGACTAGGTGGAAAGTAAGAAATGAAAATGGATGGAATGGCATTATTTTGATAAAAGCATGTGACCCTGTAGATTGTGATTTTTATGTGGGTGGTGTGAAGAGGAGTAACTAATGTTAACTACTTCTACAGTGGAGTTTAAGCATTATATGTGGAATCCAGGTTGACAATAGTAGACACTGGACCAAGAACAAGGAAATTGGAAGCAAAGAGAAGGATAATACAAGAATGCACAGTATCACTATATCTCTTTTTTATTGGTCAAGGAATTGTTGGCTCGATGACAACTAAAGTCTGGCAAACTGGAAAGAGTAAAGGAATGGAAAAGTTAATTTAATTTAATTTCTGCAGATGACGCGTGATGTTGCATAAGAATGTCTGGATATAGTGTTTGTTTAAATATCATCTAAATAAATCACTTGCCTTGTGAATGCAAAGAAGAGTCTTAATAAAAAGGATGAAGGGTCTCAGTAGTAGAGAATAGACCTACTATCTTATTTTCATCCAGGCTTATCACACAGAATCAATCAGTGTGCTGTGACAACATCACAAAGTGTCTATAGCATGACAGCACACACACACCTTCCTTACATGGTTGAATACACACTTCAACACACCCTCCACACAGACTGTGTCCAGTAGAAAAGTGTACATAAATATGCATGAGTTGGGAGGGACAGCACTTGTGGCATGCATGTATAGACATTTCCTGACTCTCCTCATCTGTGAGGTAGGTCATGTCATCATGGACCTTTTCTAAATGGACACTAGTAATATCCCAGCTGTGTGCAACAGACCTGTGTGACTTGTTAATGCTAGATCCATGTCTGTTACATCTGTTAGTTGTCTTCAAAGCGGTAGTGCTGTCGCCTCACAGTTAGACGTTGCCCGTTCGATTCTCAGTTAGAGCGTCTTCTGTGTGGTGACATGTGTGAACGGGCGTTCCTTCATTGAAGGTTGTGCATTAGGCCCGGCAAGCCAGCACGTAGAACTCTACTGCCAATCATTAGCGGACCGGAGTTCCACTGTGGCAAACCCTAACCGGGAAAAGCCGAAAGACACAAACAAACAATTTATGAATGTAATGTAGATATTTTACCAGTCTTAAATGTTTCCCTCATGGCGGTAGGGGTTACAACCTGAGTATTGCATTCGGCATCACACATATGGTCTTCTACCTTACTTGTGTTGCAGTTCCTATTATCCCTATTATCCTGTGATCTTATATCCAGGGATTCTGAAAATTTTATTGATTAAACAGAAAGAATAGGTAGAAATGGTTGAAAATTTGATGAGCAGATGGATGAGTAAGGGTCTCACTTTACTGAGACATACTGAAGTGGGCAGGATGATGATTACCTCCTATATTTTTATATCAGATAAGGCATTTGTCAATGAAGTCTAAAAATATACTAAGTGTGAAAGTACAAATGTTGTATGATGTTTTTATTTAGGACAGAAGAGGCCACAGATCAGAAGGTGTAGAATATGATTTATTAGAAATGCTGGAGGTTGGAGGGGGTTAGCCAGAGTTTGAGCATTATATTTAGTTGATAATTGGAAGGAAATGATAGGCAAATATATAGGTTCATAGGTGTGTACTAGGCTAATGGCCCTGGAGCCTGTATAAGCCTAGCGCAAGAAGATTCCCTGGCATCATGCCGCCCAAAGTTAGTTCCCAGTGCCCCTGTCAAGCAAGGCCATTAAAGTGATCCCTGGGGTGAACTTCCTATTGCCCACCCACTTGTCAAGATTTCTCTTAAAGAGGGCCAGTGAAGTGTTCTGCTTGACGTGAATGGGAAGTTTGTTCCAGAGTATGGGAAGTCTCTGGGTTAGGAACCTGCCCTTCCAGTATGTTCTGTTTATTGTGGTAATGAGGTTAAGGTCCCTGGAGCATGTGGTATGGAGGGATTGGGATTTCTTTAGGTGTAGCATATCTAGCAGCTCTGGGTCAGACATGGCTTTGTAGGTCAAGCAGAGATCGCCTCTAAGTAGGCAATAAGAGACAGAGTATAGCTGGAGTTTTTTGAGTCTGTTGGTATACAGAATGTGTCTAAGGCCTAATATCCTCTTAGTGAGGTATTTTTGTGGCCTTTCCAGTTGTTGTAAGTGTCTAGTGAGGTACATACAAAATGGGACATTGTATTCACTAATAGGTCTAATGGGGAATGAGTAGAGTGGGATTATGACCTCTTTCTTCCTGGATGAAATACCTTTTGTAATGAGATGTGCCACATAGAAGGACTTTCTGACTACAGTGGCAATTTGGTTATCAAAGGAGAGGTTGCTGTCAACCTGTGCCCCCAGGTCTCTTATCACACCTTTGGTGTTTAGTGGACTACCGCCTATGTGGTAGTTCATGGCCACTGAATTTTTCCCAAAGGGAATGACAATGCACTTTTTGGCACTGTGCTTAAGGCCATGGTTCTGGCACCAGTCACTGGTGTCAGTGAGGCCTTTTTGTAGAATGTCTACATCAGTTTGAGAATCAATAATGGCTCCCAGTTTGCAATCATCTGCCAACTTGGTCAGTCAGAGTCCCTTTGTGTTGGCTTGAACTCCAGAGAAGTAGATGCCAAATAGGAGAGGATCTAGGCCCAATCCCTGTGGGACACCACATGTAACTGGTTGGTAGTCAGATTTGGAGTCCGCAACTTTCACAGTGTGTGTTCTATAAGTGAGCCAGCTGGCAACCAATCTTATTACATAGGGGTTTATGCCTAGTTTACTAAGTCTATCTATGATTCCTGAGTGAGGGATGGTGTCGAAGGCCTTGGCAAGATCTAGGTAGGCTGTGTGTTCTACCTTGCCCTCATCGACAGCTCTCGTGACAGACTCAAAGAAGTCTATGAGGTTGAGCAGGCATGATCTACCTTTCACAAACCAATACTGCATCGGGTCCAGAGTTTGGAGATTCCCTATGTCCTTATTTATAAGGTCCATGATGATGTGCTCCATCGCTTTACATATTAGACTCATCAGTTTAATGAGGCGATAGTTCCCAGGGTCTGTAGTCACTCCCCCTTTGTGGAGTGGGATGACCGTAGCAGTGCACCATTTGGTAGGAACAAAGCCTGAAATGAGGCTGTGATTGAACAGGGTACTCAGGTGTGGTGCCAGTTCACTTTTTAATTCATGTAGAACACAGCCATGGATATTATCATGTCCCATGGAAGCTGTATTCTTGGCTTTGGACAGTGCAGTTTTTACCTGTGTAGCCATGATAATAGGGACTTGGCATTCTTCAAGTATTGTGATAGGCCCTTTAGGGGGAGAAACGGGGGTAAAATTTGCACTGAACCTGTCAGCCAATATGTTGGCAATATCAGTTGGTTCTGTATATGCATTGCCATTGTGCTGTAACTCAGAGCAGATCTGATTATTGCCATGTAGATTTTTGACATAACTATAGAATGCCTTGTGGTTGTCTTTAGAATCTGCAGCAATTTTGTTTTCATAGCTAGCATTAGAGGATTTGATGATGGATATCAGTTTTTTGCTGAGGCTAATAAAGGGATTTTCCAGTCTTGGGACATCACCCTTTTCTGCAACAGTTTTTTCCTACTGTTGTAGAGTTTGTTTGTGGTGGGGGACCACCAGATTGTCTTCCTTTTTTTGGAGGAGAGCATCTTGGTTCTGTTTGGTATGGCCCATTCCATGCACTTGTGTATGTGCTCATACAGTGCATCGGTGTATGATTCAGCAGTCATGCACCTATTTTCCATTTGCATGGATGTCATTAAGTTAGCCACCACTGTTTTTAAAAGCCCAAAACTGGCTTTGTAGAAGTATTTTATGGTGGTTTCCTTTAGGAGAACATAGACTGGGTTGAAAGAAAGATGGAGTGAAATGGGAAGGCCTGGTACTGGAGGCAGATGGAGAAGAAAGCTATTAACCATTGATATGGATACAAGTACTGTGACTTGCAGTGTGGAAAACAGAAAGGTTATGCTGTAAGAAAAGTCCTCCTAGGAAAAGTTTAAGGAACAGAAGGTATTCAGGAGCTGTACATTTAGTAGTGGTAATGGGACAGTTACGAAAATTGAGATATTAAAAAACAAGCTTGATTACGGTGAAAGAATTGTTATATTTTAAGCAAGTGAAGGACTGAGATGAAGATGTACAAAATGGAAGAATGAACTGAAGACAGGAGTAGCCCATGGGATGAGTGGGCATGGAAGGAAAAAGAAAGACTGATTAAGATACATTGATGTCTCCGGAGAAACAAAAAAAATGGCAAACTGTAGTGAGTTGCAAGAGAGCTGGAGCACTGTATGTGATGCCTGTGCACTGGCCCAGTAGTCAAGGAGCCTCAATCCTCAACACTAGCACCAGTGAGTGGTGTGCACATTGGGGGGATAACAAGTACACACACAGTAAAGCACAATTTCCCTTAAGAGCACACAGAGATCACAGTCAGTCTAGGACTGGTTGCTCCCTCTCTCTCCAGATCCCCAATAAGACTCCCCACTGGCACAGCTACAGGGTCCAGATCTCAGCCTAGTGGTCAAGCTAAAACCTCCAGCACCCTCTCTGTCCAACCAGTGCTTTGTGTCCCTGCCCAAGTAGCTGACACACACACACTTTAAGATTTGATTTATATACAAACACACAGACACTCCTGGGGAAGGCTGGCACAGGTTTTCCAGCTATGCCCCCTTTCTGCCCAGACTATAAGGTAGTACCTACTGCCACCAACCACTAATATCAGCTACTATAAGGCCCTTCCCAAACAGTGACCAATTCACTGTGTAATTTTACTGTTATCCAAACAGTAAGTGTGACTGAGCAGCAAGACTATTGGAGTGGCTTGGACAGTATCACCAAATACATGCAAGTACTCTCTAAGAGCTTACATTTTCTGTACACAAAACAGACACACTTGAAAAGTTTAAAATATTTAATAATAAATAATAAAAGCACAAGACAAATCTCATCAATTCAATACAGTGTCAATCAAGAGTTCAGAAATCACAGGAACTTTAAAACAATATTGTAGGATAGTCTAACATAAATATAGAAAACAGCTAGACTAATCTGGCTAAATTCCTATCTAACTCTAAAAGAAACTATGTCCTAAATAACTTTACTTACAAGGCAAAGTGCTGGTGAGTTGTCAGCTTCAGGCAAAATCCAAAATGCTGAATCTTTCTCTCTGACAAAGTCTTAAATTGATGATGCAGAGTACTGCTGAGTCATTTCATATTACATCATTTTTATCACTTCTCCTGTAGTTTCCAGGCTAACAGAAACTCAGCATTTACATTTCTTTGTTAGCTGCACCTGGCCAGGAAGCCACATCAATACAAGACACTTTTACGTGTAAAATGTAGCAATTATCTCTGTCTTAATAACAACAGAAAGAATTTGATATCCTAGACAGTCTGTCTCCAAGGTTGAGATCAAATACAGTTGTAATTATTTACTTAACAGCTTTCTTCCAGCAGGGTGCACTGTGGTTACATTTTTGAAGTTCAGCATATAACACAGTTTTCATACATTTAATTTTCTTTACATTTGTAAAACAAGCCTGCGGATTATATTAATATTTACAATGGCATAGAATTATCTACAAAATTCTATCTGGCTGGGATGGCAGCCCCTCAGTTTTTCACACTGTAGCTGGAGATGTCCAGAAGACATCAGTGGATATGTATGGGAGGTATGTAAGAAACTAAAAAGGAGTGGTAACAGAATATGCAGATGAGAACATTACAGATCATAATAAGACCAGAATTAAAAAATAAAAACTGATAGCATCGCAGCAGTCAAGTCAGATGGAACACCACTGACTTTATGTCATAACACTTTATTATAAAATGATTGATCAGTTTCGTCCAAACAGAACATGAACTTCATCAGCATCTAAAAAGCTTTTAAGGGAGGAACTATATATAGGAAATTAAACCTAATTAAAAAACACTTGAACAATTAAAACACATCACCTAGAATTTAAAGGAAACATACACTAAATAAAATGACACAGAAAAACAATAAAATATACTCATACTGTACTTTTAAAAGAATAAATAAAACAATCATATCATAATTAAAATCAAGTTATATAACTATAAAATATGTGTGTAAAAGAAATTCAATAAAATCCACAATACATTTGACCTTAAATTTAAAATCAGCTTAAGGGAAATATTTTCTTTAATAACTGGGAAATGGGAAGCATTCAACTTAAATTGCCATCTAATCTCTTTATCTTCCAGAAGAGTCTTATCATCTCTACCTCTGGGATTGTGGCAAATTTGATCTAAAGTAACAAAATTAAACATAGTACTATTAGGGCTATTAATAAGGTGTTTAGAAAGGGCATTATTACTGTTTTGCTTACTTATTTGATATAAGTGTTTATATATTCTTTTTCTAAGGGCCCTCTCTGTCCTGCCCACATAAAATGCTGGACAGTCTGTACATTTTGGCAAACATACCACTTTCTTAGATAAGGAGTTACCTTTCCTAAAAAACACCTAGTTTTATATTTGATAGTAATTTTTTTAAATATATTAAATTATATGTCAGATTTTCAGATGATGTTCTGGCATCTGCAAAGTCAGCAGCACCTCCCTCTTGGCTGATAGGCGTTGCCTATGCAGAAGACGTTGACAGCAGTTATTTGTTTACTGCTGAAAGTGCCCAGAGAATGCTCTGGTATAGTCTTCAATGCTACAGTTATTCATTTTCTAAACAGGCACCAGGCTCTTGTACTGTATTTCCATGTCAGTATTTAAATAAGAATTAAAGAAGCACCTTCTTCACAAACAGAGGAATGGTTTAACTTCATTAACCTATGCTTTACCCTTTCCAGAGAATTTAGTTTTATTTTTTGTTCAATTCCAAGCTATCAGGATCATTTGTAATTTTTCTTTTCTGAATGTTGATTCTCATAATAGAAAGTATATTCAGCTATTAATTCTATCAAACACATTACATTTACCACTGTTTAAGTTCTTGCTATGAGCATTTAGCACAAGCTAGTTATGGGCCAGCTTTTACCATTCAATGTTTATGGCTATGCAATATTCCTCAGCAGATCCTGATCTACAAAACTAAGGTCTCTGATACCAGCTAATGCTGCTGCTGTCTTTGAATCTGAGTTGCATGTAAAAGCTGCTGAATCAGTTAAACTGCTGAACTTTTATTGCAAATTATAAGTATGCTGTAGTTCAAATGTGATATGCCAGAGCACAAAGCTTGTATTGTGCTTTTAATTGTGTTCATAGTTTCCTTCCTTGATGATGTGAGCAAAATGTATTCCAAGCGGTCCTTGTGGATTATGGTGGATTAAACGGCACTGGTCACATGAAATGCCGCTATATTTTTCTCTTGGTGCTATGTACACAAATGGTGGGATACTGCTTCTCTAGTAGGGCTTAACCCTGTAATTCACACAGGTAAAAGTAAATGTATGACATGCCAGGGGAATACCTATGCATTGTTGTAGAATACAAGCAAGGCAATACACATTAATATCTCTCTCTCCCCATTGGTGTTTAATTGGGTTATGCATCCCACACTGTACATAGTCTGGTGGTTCTGCTTTTATACCTTAGCAGTAATGATATGCAACCTAGACTGACAGGATTGGTTGACCACCTGATGCCTGCAGCAATGCCAAGCCAACATTGGCTTACTATTTTAGAGATTTCTGTTAATGCATTTAAACAGCAATGTCATCTTCTGCATCTAATTTAAGTTAATTTTCTTTGAAGTTTTTGGAATATGTTTTATGAGTACTGGATAATTATAATATTTTTATTATTAAAATTTTGAAGTTTCAAAACATTTGAAACCTTAGTCAGGTCAAGTAATCAAAATGTTACTTATCTTGCAGAAGACACTTTATGTTTGAGTTTCATTTTCTTATTCAGTTATTATTATTTCTTTTCAACTTCCAAGGCTGAGATACTAGCTTGTTATTGCCTGTTGTACTATTAGGTTCACTGTAGATAGTACTGTGGTTTCTAAACTTGTGTTGCTTGGACACTTTAGTGGGAACTGTGTTTCGGCAAGCTCTGCATATTTGCTTAGATTTGCTTATAACACCTGAAGGCATGTTTAAATTTAATATTTTGCATAGGTGCACCATTGCGCCTCAGAAACTGGAAACAATAATGAAATCACTTCTGACTTTCTTTCTCTGAAATAGTATTTTGGCTTTACTTACATTGTTCAGAGCTTGTGCATTCAAGGGGCATTGAGAATTAAAATGCTTATGGTGTGAGTATATTGTCCTCGTTTGTGTAGTTTTACGACAGAAAATCACATTAAGCTTAAGGAAAAAAATAGCATCAACAGTCTTTCCTCATAGAAACACAAAACTAATATGAAGGGGGCATACTCAGGTAAAGTTCTGCAGTGGAAGAGAAAATTTGAAAACTTCCCACTGCTATTTATGAAGAGAATACTTGCCAAAAAGAGTGCATGGCTAAAGAAAAGTGTGACTTGTATATTTGTGAAGCAAGCTTCTTGTTCTGCTATGAAATTCATTTTCAAAAAATTCATGAAATAATACTTGAATGAAGTGTATGTTTTAACACTTTCTCTGTTTCAAATGGTATAATGGTTATTTCTCACTCCTGCAATTTTCTGACTGTTACATGCAAAGACAATAATCCTGAACATATAATCATGCTCAGTATTTTATGTCAGGAAAACTATCAGAAGCCTTGGTGAAAGAATATGCAAACATGTTCTTTCTATTAAAAATAGACATTTTAATAATGCTTTAGCCAAATATGGTTAAATGTGGCAATTTCAAAACTTTTGCATTCTGTGTGTTATAGCTCAGATAAATGCCGACTTCAGAGGTAACAATATCAACATTTTAGAATGCAGGAATCTGTACTAGAAAATGTTATTGAAAGATAGCCAGGCCTGCTGGATTAAATGGCTTTCTAAATATTAAACGTGAGTTGAAAAAGGAAAGTAATAGGCAGATTGAAGTTAAACGGCCATTAGTGTTTATTTTTATGTCTTAATACGTGAACTTTTGTTTATTTTCAATAAGTTTTTGGTCATGTGATTTGATCCAGAATTGTAGATGGTTGGAGGATTTGTGATGTAACTATGTTTCATGTATTTAAAAGTTTCACTTTTACAATGTGGCAAGGAAAATATGCAACCCGACAAATATCCAACTCACGTGGTCAGAAACTGCACTTTTGATTGCTGAAAACAGTGAAAGTGCTACACAACGAACTTGACATTCCAGGAATGTTGAATGTTTCCAAAACACCCGACATTTCCAGATGTCTCCAAACACCGTCATGCATGGGGGGCAAGCTCCCTTGCACCCCCACACCCCCTGCTACTTTAATATATGAACTCTGAGATCACACTACAGTGAGGGAAGGGGTACATGTTCCGATCCCCACTATAGTGCAATCTGCACTTAGAATACTGAATTCACAGGAGTGAATGCACACTGGAATTCACTCAACTGCGAATTCAGCAATTCAGTATTGTCATTCTGAACTTTTGAAATTGTCCTTTCGCATATCTGCCGTCACAGATGTGCACTTCAACCATATGTAGGTAAATCATTTAAAAACTCATTGGTATTTTGCATGCTTTCTGAAGAAGTCTTGGTTATTAAGAGATGAGAGTGGTAAAAATTATAAGCAACTTGACTGGGGCTTTTATTTTCATTAATCCTGAATCTGTTTTTTTTTTTCCTGATTGCCAAGTAGATTAAGAAGACAATTTAATTCCCCAGAAGTCTTCATCTTTATTATTTTGCTAAACTAATATCTTAACATTTTAGTGGGTTTCACAATGTCGATGTGTCTTAAATATCTTATATTTATAGCTCTGCCTACTCAACATGGGACCCTAGATGGCTTTAAATTAACTATGTCAATATCTTTCTCAACGATACAGAAGGTGGTGGAAGATATTATAGTATCTCTGGAGCATGAGCAGTGGTTCGTGCCGTACTCTTCTATAAGGCTGAAGGTTATAGAAGTAGTAAAGAATGGGAAGCGATTTTTGTTGAGTAATTCTAATCCTACTGCAAATGTTCAAAGCTGTACACTGTTTAATAAGATTTTTAGTTCTGTAGTGTGGACAGTCAGACATGCTTATCATATAGTACCATGAAAATGTGAATTATTAGTTAACTTTTCCTAGTTCATGAAACTGAGTTGGATGATTCTGTTACTAGCATAATGCATATTTTGAATACCTCAATGAAACTTTGTAAGAAAATGAATAAAGCAATGTATCATGGTGCTTAATGGCTCTGTGACATCCTTACATCCCAGTCCATCCTTACTTATGTGTACTAACCCTAACCCCACCAACGCCCCCAATCCCAACCTTATACATTATCTTACCAGAAGTCCTTTCCCTAAATGTACCACTACTCAGACAAATTATGCCAGAAGGCAATGTTAGTTTTTTCTCTAGTTGACAGATTTGTTCTCCTTTTATTATCTGCTTGGTTTTAATGTTTTTTTTCCAGTAAAGAGAATACCGGCCTAAAACAGTACATGCAGAAACTGATGTAATGTGCACTGATGCTTCTGTATATTGATATTATGGAATATGTCCCAGGTAAGCCTCTATTCTACTTGAAAATATTTCAACTGATATCCATCCATGATCTAATGATATAAACCCCCAGTTTATATATTATTGCATAGAACATCTGTCTTCCTCTCACCCATGTATATAATCTATGTCTCACACAAAACACCATACCACATATTTGGAAAACTGATGTAATTAAACTTCTCCAAAAGCAAACCAAACCAGAAGATACCTACGACTTCTATCCAATATTCAGCCTTTCAATTCTTGGCAAACTTCTAGAAAAGATAGTCTACACATAACTGTCTATATATTTATCAGTACCACCTTCTCTCCTCCAAACAGCATGGATTCTAGCCTGGATGAAGTAATATAACAGCATTTTGGTCTGTAACTGGAAAAAGCCAGCAAACTTCTGTTAGTGTACTCCTTACAGGTGCCCTATTTATAGACCTGTCAAAGAAATATGAACTCATTGATCACTATCTTCTATAAAACAAACAAAAAGAAATTGATATCAGTCCAGATGCCAGTTCCTGGTTTAAACGCATCCTCACTGACAGACACTTGAAAGTTAAAATAAGATCCTGCCATTCAGAATCTTCACTTATTACCTAAAGGTATACCAAAAGGATCCATTCTTGCCCCCTCCTCTTCTCAATAGTCATTAACAATCTTCCTTGTGACCTCTCCCATCTCCCACTTATCTTCTGTGCTGATGGCATGGTTATTCATCTGCCAGATCACTCTAACACCAACATTACATCCCAACTCCAGTCAGACTTACATGAGCACTACCAAAGGCTCATAAACCATTAATTCTTTGTCCACTCCACCAAGACCAAGACAATACCTTTTGGACCTCCACAGAAAATTCACCAAGTACCTGACATTTTAACTGTCTTTGACTTACACAATCATTCCATAGATGCAACATTCACCTTCAAATACCTAGGATTATGGCTTGATTGGTCACTAAACGTCCATTCTCACATAGACAAAGTGAGAACCAAAATAAACTCCCTCATCTTTTGGGTCAAAAAGATCTATTTTCTATCCCAGCCAGAGCTGCCACTTTCAAAGGAGTTCTCCTTTCTCAAGTTGAATAAGGGGGCTTCCAATCTTTGCTTCTGCCTCCAAGAAAAACATTGTCACACTCCAGACTATCTCTAACAGCATCTGACAGTTCATTATAAACTCCCATCTATGTGAGAATCACTGTATCACCCTAGAAAACCACAAACGGCTGCACAAAAACAAATATCTAACCTAATGTTAGGATCCCTACCATAAAAACGACTCCAGGTCCACACATTTACTCATCTTGCAGCTAGAATTCATGAAAAACCCTCATACAACCTAGTATTGCTCACAATCCACACCAACTCTTATTATGCCTAGAATGAAACTCTACGACACCGTACATGCTTTCTCCTCTCAGGCATCTACTCTTTGGCAAACTATCCCATGGACCTGAAGGAAATCAACACTTTTTCCAAATTCAGAATGCAACTCAGAAAGCACTTCTTCATCCAAGCCAAATGGTCTTACTTCAACACAGGACATTTCACCTAACACACACTATCCCTATTTCCTTTTCCAGTCTCTTTTACTTTCTCAAGGTTTACTTAAAATGGGCCCACTTTAGAAACTTGTGTGTGTGTGTGTGTGTGTGTGTGTGTGTGTGTGTGTGTGTGTGTGTGTGTACATATATATATATATATATATATATATATATATATATATAAAATATATATATATTGTACATTACACTCTGCTTGACTGTACATTGCAATGTTCTTGTTCACTAGAATGTATGCATACAGTTTTTTATAGGTAACTAGTCTGAACTAGTGTGTTATTGCTTACATTTCTTTGCATTTCCTGGCCTGAGCCTGGAATTAGTCAATGTTGATCAGAGCACTGCCCAGTAAACAAATGGGAATAAATAAATAAATAAATAAACAAATAAATAAATAAATATTCAATGCTATACACAATAACAAATCACTATTATGTACCTGGATATGTAATGAAACAGTACCTTCATAAATGTAATAGATTTTCAAAATTCACATTCATTCCTAAAATAAATATAAAAGAAATTGTATATATTTTATATATTTATTTTATTTTAAACAAATTATTAGCATATATTAATACATTTTAATATGATTTCATTATTATTTGCTGTTGTTGCTTCATTATAGTGATTATATAAT
This sequence comes from Protopterus annectens, assembly GCF_019279795.1. Classification (NCBI taxonomy): domain Eukaryota; kingdom Metazoa; phylum Chordata; order Ceratodontiformes; family Protopteridae; genus Protopterus; species Protopterus annectens. The sequence goes on from NC_056731.1 coordinate 1,791,572,560, forward strand.
CATAACCCATATTATTAGCGCTTTTAGTTAGAAGTATTTACTATTATTGATTTGTTTTAGAACAAGCCTTGAGTTCATTGTAGTTATTTCTCTGCAATTGTCATTTTACTTTAGGTCTAATTAATCTATTAGCCAAACTACATTAAATTTTATGGTAAATCTTCAGTGTCCTTGTTAAAAGATAAATGATGTTTAAAGCATAATACATAGTCAAATTAAATATTGTCTACTGGTATATTAAAATGTTTTAGTTGTCTAATAATAAAACTTATGGTAATAATTTGTCACTTATCTTCTTTTCTTTGTTTCCTTCTACATCTCTCTCTATTTCTTTCATTTTTTTTCTTTCCTCCATTCTTTATCCCCACTTACAGTAGCTCTTTTGGATTCAGAGACAGCATTCCACAGTGATTATGCATGGTCTGTAGGATCACTGTGGTAGGCTATAGCCTTAGGCCAAGCTATGTGCTAAGGAAGTACTCTGAGGGAAGCATCCTAAGCTAATTATCCATATGGTCTCCCCATGAAATGCCAATAGGGAAGGCATTTACAGAGTCGAGCAATTCAGAAAATCATTTGGCTGTATATGATAATTTGGTCACAAGTTTGTGTTCAACCACTAATCTCAATTGGTGAGACCACATCAGAGGTAAATTCCAGGGAGTTTACCTGACAGGTAGTGGTGCAGGGTATTTGAGTGTTTGCATATATGTGCTACATGTATGAGTTTATGCTGAGGGATGAAAGGTCTCAGGTTAGTACTTTTTTGGAGGAGTGTGTGTGTGTGTGTGTGTGTGTGTGTGTGTGTGTGTGTGTGTGTGCGTGTATGTGTGTGTGTGTGCGCGTGTGTGTGTGTGTGTGTGTGCGCGTGCGTGTGTGTGTGTGTGTGTGTGTGTGTGTGTGTGTGCGCGCAGGCGTGCATGTGTGTGAGACAGCATGTCTGGCTGGGTGGCCACTCAAGGGGGGAGCTAATTTGGGGATATGTAAAGTAGATGTGTGTGGTGGGAAGAATGGTAACTGTGTCAATGAGTGACATCAGGCTATTGGGGCTGATCTTTGGTGAGTTTGGGGGGGGGTGTCACACCTCTAAACTCTTCTAGACTAATGAGTAAATCATGCAGTACTGGAAGGAGGACACTGACACCAGGGAAATTTAAATATTATTCTCAATATTTTAGAAAGTTAATAGAGGAGGTTTTGCAGCATGAAAAATGTAAACGGTAGGCATCAGACACTAGGTATTTATAAATATTAATCATACTCATTAAAAAGTTAATAAAACAATGTTTGGTTATGCAGAAAACTTATTGGGAGAGGTAGACTCTCATTAAATATTACCCTAAGTCACTTAAAAATGTGAAAAGAAAAATGGGAAAAAGCTTCAAACCCTGTATCCTTGGAAAAGAAAGCATCTCATTAACAAGGCAGCTTTAGTCCTCTTTACTAGTACTAGACATCAGTAATCGTCTTTAAATATTACCCTAACCCAGTTAAAAAAGTCAAGAGAAAAGTTAGAAAAAGCTTCAAACCCTGTACCCTTGACACAGAAAGCAGGACATTAATAAACTAACAGGTCTTACTGAACAATAATAGGCATGAAGCTCCAAATGTCTGGCATTACTGACTGACTGCAACAGTCTGTGAGCTATGAAGAACAAAGCAGGCACTGAAGGCAAATCAGGGATGTTCTGTAAAATCAGGGACAGTTGTGAAGTCTGAGGGTGTGCCCATGTGGGTGGATGCAATGACACTAAATGGCTGTGTTCAAGTTTTCCCGAAAAGCCAAAAAGAATACTGGAGGGGACCAAAGAGAATTTTTCATTATTAATCTGAGTCACTTGAAGAATTAATAGAGCAAGAAGTCTAGCATCACGATGCAGTCTCTGAAAAACAGGAAGAACAAAACTCTGATGTCTGGTATTGTTGACTGACTGCAATCATCTGTGATTTACGAGAAGCAGTAGATACCTAGCTAGGGAGCTTCACTGTGATTGTTGTGTATATTGTGAAATTAAACAAAGGCATTGATTTACATGGAAATGAGTTGCTACTTGAGTATACAGGTTAAACAACTTTAACTGTTTCCTTGCCTTACATGTATTAAATAAACAAAATGAAAACATAATGGGAAATTACACATGAAAATGGGGACATATAGAGAAGATTAATGCATACCTGTACAGTCCTTGTAATATTAGTTGCTATTGTGCAATCAGTTGCAGCACCGCCTACATGTTGTGAGTGGTAGGAAGTGAGTGTTAATACATGCCTTGTAGTTATTTAGTGCAATACAGAAGGACCTGCCACATAAACAGAACTGTCACTTTGAGCAGCATCTAAAGAGAAGACTATGCAGCAAAGCATAGCTACAGATGCTTAAGGATAACAGATGGGCCATGTACGTAGGTCTAAAAATGAGGGACATGGTCATGTGATATATATTTGTATGCAAGTTCTTCAATGCAAATTTTATGTGGAGTCACTCCGTTGACAGCTGGGTTGTGTGTGTAGAAACCTCAGTATATGCCTATGAATAAAATCTAGTTATATGTGACAGGAAGACCACACATGGATAGTTAGCCCATGGATGATTTAAACAAATAACAATTTACATGCTAGCAGTATTATGAAATGTCATCTGCTACACAGAACTGTATCACCTGTCATTACAATGTGATTGGAGTATAAAGCATTTTCAGCTTTGAATCAACATATTATATGAGCACTCTCTGCTGCAGCTGCAACACAATATACATGTAAATAGTCTGTGAGAAATACATCTGTGAATGCAGCACAGAACCATATTGTAAATCACATTTTTCTCTGAAGACAGCCTTGCTGAACACATTTATAACAACTGCATGACAGTATGCAACAATAACTCATGAATAGGTGCAACATTAACATGTCATTCAAAGGAGATCCAATGCCTGTCAGCTTGGGATGATATGCTCGACAAGCCACGATGCTTCGCTAGGGACGGCTTGCACCTGTCACCCCTGGGCTTTTGGATATTGGCAAAGGCTCTTGCTACCCCCATAGTACCTTTTTTAGGCAAGGCTCAAAAGACAAAGCCACCTCCATAGGTATCACAAGGGATAAGAAACTAAGAGTAATGCTACTCAATGCCAGAAGTCTAAACCTCAAGATGCACGCACTCGAAACTCTCCTTAGCATGGAGAACATTGATATCTGTGCAGTAACAGAAACCTGGTTCAGGGCTCCCAAGAGCACCCCAGCACTACCAGGTTATACCTCATACCATGCTTTTCGGCCCCAAAACTTGGACCGAACCACAAAAGGAGGGGGAGTATCAATATTCATCAAAGATACCCACACCTCCAGGTTGGTGGCAAAGCAAGAAGCATCAGAGACAATCCATGTGCAACTAACAGTGGGTAAAACTGCCTTCCAGTTTATAGCCTGCTACAGACCACCCTCCCAAACCCAGGAACCCCACTCGGCCTTCCTGAGAACACTGGAAAATATGAAGGTCTCTCCAAACACCATTATATTGGGTGACTTCAACTACTGAAACATAGACTGGGAGCATTACTCTAGCTCCAACACCCTAGCCCAAAGGTTCCTAGAATTTATAAACTCAAATGCTATGGAACAACTTGTTACCACTCCCACAAGAGGGGAAAACATACTGAACCTGATCATCACCAACATGGGGGCTCTATGCTCCAGACCAGAAGTGTATCCCTCACTGGTAAGATCAGACCATAAACTAATCTCACTGGATATTCACATCCCGACCCCACCCCCTGCCCAGAAAACCACAGTGAAAAACTTCTCTAAAGCAAATTTCACACTCCTCAAAACTGAGGAGGAATCCTTCAAAGCCCCCGGGCCTGTGGAAAATACGGCCCAGACCGCAGAATCCTTAATAAACACATTCTATGAACACCTTCAGGAATGCATGGATCATGCGATCCCAAATAAAACCAAGACCCAATCCTCCAAAGGTAGATGTCCTGTCTGGTGGACCCCAGCCATAAACAAACTATACAATAGAAGGAGGAAGCTACTAAATGATAGAGCAAAATGCCAAAAAGGGAAGGCATCACTGATCAGTATTAGCAAAAACTACGGGCACACATAAAATTGTCTAAGGCCAGCTTCGAGAGAAAAATTGCACAGGACACTAAGGATAATCACAAGGCTTTCTTTAGTTATGTTAGGAACCTGGGTGGTAATTCCCAGAGATGCTCAGAATTAGTCCAAAATGACAAAGATACACCGAACCCACAGACATTGCCAACATCCTAGCTGACAGCTTCAGCGCAAACTCACCCTCCCACCAAACGGGCAAATATGTATGTCAGGAGAGTGCTGCCCCCCTGACATCTCAGATGCTGAGGTAAGAGCCTCCCTCTCCAAAGCAAAAAACACAGCATCAATGGGACCAGACGGTGTCCCGGGCTGCGCCCTACATGAACTCCAAGAAGAGCTAAACCCAAACATAAAACTACTGTTCAATCTCAGCCTTACTACAGGATATGTGCCCAAAGAGTGGCGTACAGCAACAGTGGTCCCTCTCCATAAAGATGGTGCCTCAACGGATCCTGGAAACTATCGCCCCATAAGCCTGACTAGCTTGGTCTGCAAAGCTATGGAAAGGATCATCATGGACCTCATAAATAAAGATATTGGGGACCTACAAACACTGGATCCTACCCAGTTCGGCTTTGTTAAGGGCAGATCCTGCCTCTTAAACCTGGTTGATTTCTTTGAAACAGTCACCAAGGCCATTGACGAGGCGAAGGTGGTCCACACAGCCTACCTGGACTTCGCAAAAGCCTTCGATACAATACCCCACTCGGGCATTATAGATAAGCTCACCAGCTTAAATATAAACCCCTATGTCACTAGATGGATTGCAAACTGGCTCAAGGACAGAACCCACATGGTTAGAATTGCTGGAGCCATGTCAGACTCCAAACCAGTTACAAGTGGTGTCCCACAAGGCTCAGTCCTGGGACCTCTCTTGTTCGGTATATATTTCTCGGAGGTACAAGCCAACACGGAAGGACTGTGGCTGACCAAGTTCGCAGATGACTGCAAACTGGGCGCCATAATCGACTCTCCAGCCGACACAAGCATCCTCCAAAAGGGCCTCATAGAAACAGACAACTGGTGCCAGAGCCATGGCCTCAAGCTAAATGCCAAAAGTGTATAGTCATCCCCTTGGCAAAAACAAAGTGCCCACAAATTGCCACATAGGTGGTAATCCATTAAGTACAGAAGAAGTAATTAGGGACCTGGGGACCCAAGTTGATAGCAATCTCTCATTTGACAACCACGTGGCCAAAGTGGTTAGAAAAACATTTTATATAGCCCACCTAATCATGAAGAGATTCACATCTGGATCAGGGGATGTCATCGTGCCTCTTTACTCATCCCTCATCAGGCCCATAATTGAGTACAATGCCCCTTTTGGGATGTACCTTACCAGACACCTGCAGCAACTGGAAAGACCCCAAAAGTACCTCACCAAGAGGATCAAAGGGCTCAAACAGATGCCATATGCTGCCCGGTTAAAGAAACTCCAGCTCTACTCAGTGGCATACCACCTGTTCAGAGGCGATCTGTGCCTGATGTATAAAGCCATGTCCAACCCGGAATTAATGGACATGCTGCACCTCAGAAAATCCAAATCCCATCGAGCTACGCACTCGAGAGAATTGAACCTCAGCACTGAAATAAATAGGACATGCTGGAGGGACAGATTCATAACCCAGAGGCTCCCTTCACTCTGGAATAAAATCCCAGCCCAGGTTAGGCAGAGTCCCTCATTGACTCTCTTTAAGAGGAATCTTGATGAGTGGATGGGAAATCATAGGTTTACCCCGGGTATCACTTCTGTGTCACTGTTAGACAGAGGCACAGTATACTAACCTCGAAAAAGGGCATAGCAAAATAAATTTAAAATGGGTGGCAAAAGCCAAACACAGTCTGGCTAGGCTTATAAATGCCCTAGGGCAGATAGCCTAGTATGAACCTATGAACCTATGAACCTATGAACATCAGCTGGTAGGTGAACTGTTGAAACTTTACAACATCAATAAATCCTGGTCTGTAACAATGTCGGTATTCTATGCACATTGGTCACTACTTCTATTGTACAGACTCTGGCAAAGCTAAGCTAAAGGAACCTAATTCTAATACATTTGTGACAAATAAATGACAATGCGAGGAATTCAGTAAAGCCTACATGATTTTTTTTTTTGTGTACACATCGCGACATTATGTGTATACTAGAGGGAACATTTTAGATTCAGTAAGCACCGCTTCTGCACGCACGCACACGCAAACAGGGAAAATACCGAGGAATGCAAATTACCTGGTAAGTAGGTGAATCTATCTTTTGCAAATGAGGCAAGTTGAGTGATTCAATAAGTAGAAAGGCATCTGTGTAGGCCCTGTGTCAGTATTTGTAGTATATGAGGAATTTTTCCATGTACAGGAGTCTACACAGACAAAAGGGGATGTAAAACAGCAGAAATATGGCTATACATCCCCTGAAAATGTTTGACCACATATAGATATGTGCAAAACTAATGTTGTGGATATCAGAATGAGGACGGGGATAAGTTAAAATAATATTTTTTTTAATAATCTCGGCTTGTTTATATTGTACACCGCACTGCATAAACATGCTTAATGCAAGAAAAATAGAAGAGAGGCAAATAGTGCATTTTATAATATATGTCAGAAAAGTATAATAGGTCCCCGCATCTGCTCCATATAATGGTGCATTGTTGCTGTTGCCAGTTCATATGGCTCTGAACCGTTTCCAGGCTGTCACCAAGTATGTATGCAAATAAGGTGGATGTTTTGAATAGCAAAATGAGTAATCGTGTCCGCATAGCTACTTCGTGTAGACTCCCACACCATGTTGATATTTACACTGGATGTGGATGCCAGCAGGGGGGGGGTGTCCACTCACTGTTAGGATTGTTTAAGCTTTGCTGTGCATGTTTGCACTGTGCGCCGCATAGCTGAGTGTGGTCACAGTGATGACATAGTGAGCAATCAATTAAAACCAGATACTGTATATTCAATTAGTGATTTTGACTTTTGTCTAAGCTCTGCTGCGCAGTGCGTTGCATAGCTCAATGTGGTCAAGCAGCACACTACCCACGTGACAGTGATGATGTAAGCAGCAATGAATGGAAAGAAGATACATTCAATGAATATTTATTATTGTGTATAAGCTATGCTGTGTGGTGCATAGCTTATTAAATTATGTCAATTACATTCCAGACAGGTGAAATGCATAATAATTAGTCAATCACACATGCTGGACCTACAGTAAACCTGTATAAAGTAAGCATATACCCTACATTCTAATTTTCGGGCAATACCCTGGACCATCGGTGTTCAGACTTCGGAATTTTAACTGAGATAATGCTAGGGGCTACGGCAGGTCTGCTACATCTGTATGTGCTAGATGCTGAAGTCAATGCTGCTGGTGCTGCTGACGATAGGCCTAGGCTCAGAAGGAGAAGAGTGTTCAGTCCCAGGGTAATCTTCCAGGAGCTACATGAGCTGGAGATTGCAGAGCGCGACAGGGTGGACAGGGACATATTACAAAACTCACTGAGCTCTGCCGCCCCCAACTGAGAGCCAGAGCCAAAAGAGGAGAATCCATCCCAGTGGAAACAAAGGCATATGTAGCTCTTAGGATACTAGCTACAGGTGATTTTCAAAGACCAACAGGGGCATGATGGGGGTGTCACAGGCATCTGCATCCAGGATACTCCACCAGTTCCTGGATGCAATGCTATCACATGTCAGTGAGTACATATATTTCCCCTCTCTCCTGAGAAGAGGGCCAACAATATGCAGCTGTTCTACTATGTAGCACACTACCCTGAGATACAGGGTACCATAGATTGCACCCATGTACACATCAGGGCACCACCTGGTGAGCATGGTAGAATCTATGTTAACCACAAGGGGTACCACTCCATTAACTGCCAGGTCATGTGCAATGCCCAGGGGATTATCCAAAATGTGTATGCTGGCAGCCTTGGCAGTTGTCATGACTTCCATATCTGGCCCACATCACAGTTGTACCAGATGTTTGCCAGGGGGGACATCCAACATGGCCATTTACTGGGGGATGCTGGCTATGCCCTGAAACCGTGGATAATAACACCCATCAGAATTGCACGCACACCCACAGAAGAATGCATAATGAGTCACACGCACAAACTAGGAACATCACAGAGCATGTGTTTGGGCTTCTGAAGTCATGGTGCTGGTGCCTCGATATATCTGGTGGAGCCCTGCAGGGTACTCCAGCCACATGTGCACAGATATTCACAGTATGTGCCATGCTACACAATATGATCCTGTGGAAACAGTTGCAGCAGAATCAGCAAAGGGACAGGACACACAGCCCCTCACCAGTGCCTAGCTCACCACAGCCACAGGGCCAGGAGGACTCAGAAGAGGAACCCCCTGCTGATGTCTCTGTAGGCAGACGTAGACATGCTCAATACACCCTGGCTTTGGCTAAGAGGCAACACATAGCAAATTCACTGACAACTTAGAGACATAAGGACTGACACTTTACTCCTACTCACATACAAAAATTAAAAATGATGGCAGGCAACCCTCACATCCTGTACCTACTTATGTATTGGCTGTGTACTGCTTGCATCTGACAGAGTCAGCCCTGAACTATGGTTGTGTAAGCAAAAGGACTAGGGCAATTAGCTTGTGTGGTGACGTTCAGGATTCTAATATAGAAATAACCACTTATTTTGAATGTGAGGTATTATTGCTTTGTGTTTTATAGACTGTCAATCTCTGTGCGATGTAATATTATTAACCTTTGTCACATATTAATTACGTCAATTTCCCGGTGGTGCAGCAGTAGCGTTGCCGCCTCACAGCAAGAGACTCTCCCATTCGATTCTCGGCTGAAGCACCTTCTGTGTGGAGTCTGCATGTCCTCCCCGTGGTCGAGTGGCATTCGAAAGACATGCGCAAATGGGTGTGCCTTCGTTGAAGGTTGGGCATCGAGCTGGCACCTCGGCACTGTGAAAATCTACTGCCAATCATTAGCGGACTGGAGTTCCGCTGTGGCGACCCCCTAACTGGGAAAAACCGAAGGAACAACAACATATTAATTACATCACACAACTGAAGAAAGTCATAGCCAAGTCCAGTGATGTGCAGCAGTACAGAAATAGGGACATATGTCATTCTGGACCTGGACTGGAGTACAGGTAGGTGTGGGTTGCAGTCAGTTTGTAACTAGTGAAAATCCCACAGGGCATGCTCATATACTTAGTTAAGCAGAGCACAATTCTGTTGCTCCTCACTCAAAATTACTTATGTATATAGATATGTCTACAGATGCATACATATATTTATACATATCTGTCTGTCACTATCTCACTCTTTACATATATATATATATATATATATATATATACACACACACACACACACACATACACACACACACACACACACACACACACACACACACACACACACACACACACACACACATATACATCTCTGTCTCTCCCCATATATCTGCATAACACACATGCATACATCTCTCACACACACACACACACACACACACACACACACACACACACACACACACACACACACACACACACACACCTCTATTTACATTAAGCTTCCTGTTATCTACAAAAAGATGTATGTTTATATGTGTGTGTATATCTGTATTGTCCTACATATCCTGATAATGGTGATTAAAGCTGCACTATAACACATATATAATGTTGCTCAAAGGATCCAAAGTAAGGGCTCAACAGTAGATAATGCACTTACTTACAGTCTCCTCTACCTGCTGGATGTCACCACACATACACCAACAGGTGAAAAGGTGGTGTTATGTATCATATTGCCTATGCACGCATTGACAGGGCACATTGTTTTGCCCACAGGCTTGTCCATCCAAATGCAAACAGACACATATGGCCAAAATGGCTACTGTAGACACATAACTAGGATAAAAAAGTTATCTGACTGCTAGGCTACTAGATGCAGAGAACAGTTGAGAAGAAATGTCACTCTGTAGTCCACCCACGCTGTTCAACACAACCCTAGTTTATGTACTCCACAAGTACTCACAGAAGTCAGCTGTGGTGCATGCAATAAATTCTGTGATCTGTGTGTGTAAGTCTAGATAAGCAAGGGTTCTAATCTCACTCTAGGCCACTTGATGTGTATGTGCATGTCCCTGCAAAATACATGAGAATCCCACATTGACTTCCAAATTGCAATGGTTCTGCACTTTTTGGCCCTTGCAGGTGATGCCGGTCTCCAAACCCCTGTCTTCCACAAGGCCTGCTGATGTCATGTACCATAAGACTGCCATTGCAATGTCAGACTTCATCTGTGGTGCATGCTGTAAATACTTTGATGTGTAGTGTGTAAGACTAAATAGGTAGGGGTTCTAATCTAATTGCAGTGAAATTGGACTGTGTCTGCTCTGTAGTGTTCTGTACACATTAATGATAGTGGTACTATTCTCACTGTAGCCAGGTATGTGTGTGCGGATGTTAGAGTATTTTACATCAGTGTATGGGATCATAGGATCATTGTACTTTAGTAGCCTAATGGCCCTAGGTCCCACAAAATCCTAGTTGCATTCTTACCATTATTTACACGAGCAGCACATATTGCCCCTGTCCACAAGGGACACACACAGAAGCCCTGTGGTGACATGACAGTCATCCAAGCAATCATACAGGTTGCATCTAAGGAGGGCCGAAGAGGTGCATTGTTTGCCATTAGGTGAGAGTCTGTTTTAATGGTTTGTGAAAGTGTTGCAGACGTATCTCCCCCAACAGCATGTATTAGTAACATCACATACCAGGTAATGTCCTTACATTGGGTAATCCGTGTACCATTCCACCTACAGATATGCAGCATTTCCAATACAGCAGAGTCAGACACTGCCCTGTATGCAAGGCAGAGATCACTTCAGAGTAATATTTATGACACAATCTACAATGTCAGTTATTTCTCAGGACCCCATAGAACAGATACTGGGGACTTGAATTTCCTTTGTGAGGAACCTTTGTGTTGTGTGCAATTGCCACTAGTGCTTGGAAAGGTACATGACAAAATGGCCATTGCAGTGAAATACTGACATGCTGAGGGAAGAGTACATGGAGGTTATAACTACATCATTATCGTGTGACAATATCCTCACTAATGGCATGAGCATGATTTACTTCCATTCTTACTACTGAGGAGACATGGTAATCTATGTTAAAGTAGGTGTAAACCTGTGTGGCCAGGCTGTGTGCCCAGGTCTATCACCCCTATGTTCATCAGATGTCACTAATGATGTGCTACTTACCAGGAACATTGCTGTTACAAATGGAAATATCCACACATAGAAGGTACCTCTGAGCCGAAGATAATATGAGGTGCTGAATTGAGACAGTTTATTCAGTACACACAAATACGTAGGAAACCACAAACACTAAATAAATATCATTAACGCAATTCACAATACACACGTTTTCGTCTCTCCACTGTAAGACTTCATCAGATGACCAGTGTGACATAAATTGAAAAATATATACCTCCATTAATTAATTACAGACCAATAGGAATAAAACATAACTCTTAAAATACCCAATGAAATTAATTCAATGTCTAGCTAATACCTTTTTTAAAAAAACACATCTTAAAAAACTTGTTTAGAAATATTGCACGTTTTCCTAAATTAATAAATCAGTGTTAATCTTCTTCTTGCTTTGCCCAGTTAGGGGTCACTACAGCAGATCACCTGTCTGCTCATGATTGGCAGTGGAGTTTTATAGTGTTGAGTTGCCAGCCCAGCGCCTAACCTTTCACAGAAGGCACATGCACATGCCGAGGGCCAATTTAGAGTGTCCAATGCACGTACAGCATGTCTTTGGGATTTGCGAGGAAACCCGCGTGACCACAGTGAGGACATGCAGACTCTGCACAGAGGGCACCCTAGTCGAGGATTGAACCGGAGAACCTCTTGCTGTGAGGCGGCAATGCTAACCGCTGCACCACCATGGCCGCCCAATAAATCAGTGTTAATAAATATATTATAATACATTACATCTCATGAATAAATAAATAATATATAACAATAAATACTAAACACTTAGAGCTTGGCAGATCTTTGTTTTAATAAAGGTAGAATAGAAACATAATAATTTAGCCCAGGGGGGTTTCCTGCTTCCAGGGTAACTTGCCACCACAATTTTCTAAATTCAATTTTCTCCTCCCATAGGCCTCCCCTTATTTCATTCTTTACCTGTTCCAGCACAAAAAAAAGAAAATTCTGCTTTCAAACAAAACTTTGTATGCTTGTATAAAGCATTAGTTTTGAGGCGTAATATTACTTTCAGCCAGTAGATGGTACTATTTTATTACAACATTTTATGCTAAGATATATTTTTTAAAGTGGGGGGAAAATATGTTTTAATAGGTTTTAAATTATTTATTTATTTATGAGATGTAATGTATTATAATATATTTATTAACACTGATTTATTAATTTGGGAAAACGTGCAATATTTCTAAACAAGTTTTTTAAGATGTGTTTTAAAAAGGTATTAGCTAGACATTGAATTAATTTCATTGGGTATTTTAAGAGTTATGTTTTATTCCTATTGGTCTGTAATTAATTAATGGAGATATTTATTTTTCAATTTATGTCACACTGATCATCTGATGAAGTCTTACAGTGGAGAGATGAGAACCCGTGTATTGTGAATTGCGTTAATGATATTTATTTAGTGTTTGTGGTTTCCTACGAATTTGTGTGTACTGAATAAACTGTCTCAGTTCAGCACCTCGTATTATCTTTGGCTGAGAAGTACCTTCTATGTGTGGATTATAGTTTTTCTTTTGGGTGCCTATCCTCTTTATTTTGTTTTAAATGGAAATGATACTACATACACATTTGCATGGGGTTATGTTCATGTGTATGTAAACAATATGCTCATGAAGACCTTCTTGTAGGAGATTGACATAACTCTGAGCTTGTATGACTGCTCCCAGTTTGCTGTGCCATGAGGAGCTTCTTGTCTTCTTGTCAGGTCCAGCTAAGCCTATGCAGTTGTACAGGTGGTTTCATAATTCACTGGTGTAGAGGTTGGCATACTTGCTTGTCTCAACTGAGGGTGGAGGTGCAGTCACGCTATTTATACCATTCCATAGGAGGTTATCATTTGCTTTGTTGAAGTTTAGTACTATGTTTGCTGAAGGGGGTTCAGTTGTGAGCCTTACTTTTAAGCAGACTAATTTGTGGTCAGATCTCACTAAGAAGGACTCACAGGGGTCTACAATGGTCACCCATATTGGTAAGCACCTGATGCAGTACATCAGCTCCCCTTTTGGGGATGTCATGCCACTGGTTCAGGGCATTGTAGTTAAGGACATGGACTAACCTTTGGCCAAGTGAGTTTGAGCATGAGTAACCAACATAGTTGGTGGTTAGTGAAAGTCACCCCACACCATGGTGTTGTGATGCCACTTGACAGACACAAGTAGATTCAAGTATGCACAACAGATGTCCTGATTCATGGAGATGCCCCTTTAGCTAGCAGTGGCATCATTAGGTGCCCTACCAGCACTGCATAGCACCTGCAGTGTCTCCAGGGAATGACATTGTTTAACCAATGTGGATGTGTATCTATCTTTAATGACTATGGATATGCCATCTGCATTACCTGGCATACTTTCAAGTTTGAGGTGTAAACATGTGGAAGGACGTGTAGCCTGGAATGCCTGGGATGTTGTCCACAGCCTTGAACCAGGTGTGTGTGACTGCGCAAATGTCTGCAGCTTCCAATGTGAGGACACCTTGCAGTGAGGGGAGGTAAGTGTTGGCATTCCTCGCATCTACAAGCATAACCATGATGTTGTTTGAGGATGGTGCTTCCTCTATGGAAAGTTTTCCCATATGACACAGCCTATAACTTGCATTATGAGGATGTCAGCAGCCTTGGCCAGAACACAAACTCCCAGGGGTGACAGATGAACACCATCTCTGGCAAAGCATCGAGGTCTGTTGAGAAAGTCATCCCAGGCTGACATGTACTGGGTCCCCTTACAATGACACCAGACAATAGGCCAGTTACTGACTTCAATCAGTTTCCGTGTATATTGAGCCATCATCCTAGTTGAAGGTGTAATGCAGCTGAAGGCTATGAGCATACCTGCCGGAAACCACAGAGTCTGTAAGCTCAGTCATGTGTCTGCATACAGTCCATTGAGGTATGTCTCAGGTTGTACACACCAACACCTATAACGTCATCATAATGTTACATGATGTTGACAGATCTGTGTTCATGTGTGGTATGGTGTATCCTGGCACCTCACAGACAGCTAACTGTGACTTTTCCCATATGTAGCCTGATTAGAGAGACATCAATGTGTCTCATGATGTAATCACCTGTGAATAATACGTTTGAGTTTGTATTTTGCCTCAGGTGTTTAACTGGTGAAACAGTGGTGCATGCGCTATTATGTCTAGCATGTTCTGCAGAGGTATGATTATGTGTAATGAGCTTGCAGCTGGGTCACTGAGGTTTCTGTTCTTTGCATATGTTTCTGGT